>NW_025837912.1:0-16030 GCF_002878395.1 Capsicum annuum | reverse complement strand
GCATCAAGTGGGAGGTATAAAGCGACCTTACTTCCCTAGAACTACGTGCCCTCGTAGGAGTGAGCCTGAGGCTGATTTATATAGTGATCACTAGTTTATGTGGATTTGATATTGATAGTCCTACTCTGATGGCAAGGATAGCACAGCTCTCCCTAACGTGGGTTGTACGTTGGACTCCATGTAGCTCACATGGTTTATGTCGGTTATAGGATCTCCTAGAATGTGTGTGTTTCCTTGTGTCTATGGTGAATGGTGAAGTGATTTGAAAGTGGAATTGTGAAATTTATTCTTTCGAAAGATTTAAATGATATTTACATTATGATAATTGATATTCTTGATGAACTGAAAGTGATTGAGAAATTATATGATGACTCTCATGTGTTATTGTACTTATTTCATCCTCCCATGATTATGATGATTTTCTTCGGGCTATGTGAGTCTTTCATACATCCTGCATATTTCTTATAAATATTTATGATGATGATGTTTATACAACTACATACACCCCCATATACTCGGTTCCTTTCCATGGTACTGACCCACATTTTTGGATGTGGGCTGTATTTTCTCAGAATGTAGGTTCTGGCACTCAGTTCCAGGTTCGGCAGTGATTCTTCAGGCACGCTGTTCTATATCCTCTATTGTGCTGAGTCCTCATGTTCCGAGGACGTGATGTCTGATGTTGGTTTCATGGAATTGTTTACATTTTATAACTGAGTATGAGTCAGTTGGGGCATGTCTCAATGGCTCGCTGGTTTTATTGATTTTCTTAGAGGCTTGTCAAACAAGTATAGATGTTGGGAGTTGACTAATAAGTCGTATTTTGTTATCTTTCTAAAATTCTTTTGTTCTTGGATAATGACTACTCTGTTGATATTTGAGGGCTATTTATGAAAACTCCGTTGATTTGTCTTAAACTGAATGAAAATGGCACCAAGGGTTAGCTTGGGGCTACTCGTAGCCTCAAGCACCATGTGACACTCCGGGACCCATTTTTCGAGGTGTTACAACATGAATCTAGGCACACAACTATAGTTTTTGAGTACGAATACCCCCAGGACTCGACAGAAGGAAACTGACCCATATGACATGACTTGATCACAAGATTTGAGTCCACAATTCATAATATCATAAGTAGGGGATATCATATTTGATATAGCTATTCAACATCTTAAACATTGTAGGGAATGCATGGATATATTTTGTGTACATATTGTATATCTCCATTATCTTACATGCTTCATACCACTGCAATAGAAACACATGAAAAACATGGGATTTATATTCAAGTACATAGCTAACATGGACTTATCATTTAAACATTGTAGAACCACAAGAACATGAATTTTTAGCATCCTAAGCATTTTATCAAACACCTTGCACGCATTCTTTAAGGCTTAGGTGAGTTTCATACTTGCACCATATTAAACCACCTAAAGTTCATGTATTTCTATTAAAAACATATATATTCCATGAAAACACCTTTAAATATCACATTGAAACTTAAAAAAAAATCATCAACATGTACATACTCATATCACCACAAAAGGTTTATAAAATAATATTTAAAACATGGTTCTTGAGCTCTATGAATGGATTGGATCCATAGATGAACACTACGCATACGTTAGAAAGGAAACCTTGATGATTTTATAGAGAGTTCTTGGATTGGGAAACTTAATTCTCAATTATCTTGGAAAAAGGCTTGAATCTTGCTTTTGAGAGATGAGTATGGTGGAAACCGTAATCTTGTGGTTGAGAGCGTAATAGAGGGTTTTTAAGATGCTTAACTGAAGAAAAATGGGAAAATTTACACCTATTTAGGGTTATAAGTCATGGAAGGTGAAGGAAAAGATCAAAATACCCTTATGAAATAAATTCCCAGTTACTGAAAATCATAGCTGACGATATTTCTCACAAAGCGTAAAAAATGTGGTAAGCTACCACAAATGTCATCACTTAGGAGCTGGTTTCTGCCTAAGGCTGACGACTTTCATTGTAGGGATTCACAAGTGTGGTAATCTACCACGAATTTCGTCACTTAGGAGCTGGTTTCTGCCTAAGGCTGACGACCTTTGTGATAGGGCCTCACAAGTGTGGTAATCTACCACGAATTTCGTCACTTAGGATCTGGTTTCTGCTTAAGGCTGACAACCTTTTTGATAGGGCGTCACCAGTGTGGTAAGCTACCATGAATGATGTCACTTAGGAGCTGGTTTTTGCCTAAGGATGACGACTTTCGTGATAGGGCATCACTAATGTGGTAAGCTACTACGAATGTCGTCACACTGTTTCCAGCCTGATATGCTGGAGTAAAATAGGAATAACTCTTTGCTCTAATATCGGATTTAGGATAAATTGGTATCGTTGGAAAGATAATTCAATTATATATTTGTCTATAATTCATGAGCTCAACAATTCCAAGAATAATGAGATATATGCTCATTTTAAGTTGACTATACCAATATCCTTCTCAACAATTCAATCGGTATGGAATGTTTTGATTCATCTGATAGTTGGGAGTTATTTGAAGCCTTAGTATACATCTAACCTACTCATAAAAATATAAAATAACCATGATGTACTATTCATGAGCTTGGTGCATGGCTCTAATATTGGTTTGGATTTTTTTGGGTATTACAATATCTCCCCCTTGGAAACATTCATCCTCGAATGATGATTGCTTGAGAGGGGAGAAAAGATAAAATGATGCATACACTGATCATGCTCAAGGGCGCATGACTTTTGGACTAAATTGAATTCTAAACTGAATATATCCCAACTGAACATGCATATCTGATGCATGACTGATAAGTTGAACTCATGAATGCATGATAAGCTATGCACTAATACTTGATACCAATTTTATATTGCAATTTTAAACATATATCTGAATATCTTAAGGAAAATTTTTACCTCAAGCTAAGTATGTATTAGAAGAGAAAAGATGAGGGTACGTAGTTCGCATGTCTGCTTCTGCTTCCTAAGTAGCTCCCTCTATGGACTGATTCCGCCAAAGAACCTTGACTAGAGGGACTTCTTTGTTCCTCAGCCTACGAGTCTGATAGTTGAGGATTTTGACTGAAATCTCTTCATAAGAGAGGCTATTCTGAATTTCAACACTCTGAATAGGGACTACAACTACTGGGTCACCTATGCACTTCTTGATCAAAGAAACATGGAAGATTGGATGAACTGAGGTTAGATATGAAGGCAACTCGAGCTCATAGGCTACCTTGCCAAAGCGAATAAGAATCTTGAAGGGACCTACATATCGAGGACTGAGCTTTCCCTTCCTGCTAAATCTCTTCACTCCCTTTATGAGAGAGATCTTGAGATAGACATAATCATCGACCTTGAATTTGAGATCCTTTCTATGAACATCCGCATAAGAATTCTGTCGGCTCTGAGTAGCCCAGAGTCTTTCTCTGATTAACTGAACTTTCTCTAAGGCATCGAATACTAAGTCAGGACATATAACTGTGGTCCTACTAACTTTGAACTAACCGATCAAAGACCTACATCTCCTACCATAAAGAGCTTCGAATGGAGCCATCTGAATACTAGAGTGATAGTTGTTATTGTATACAAACTCAATCAAAGGCAAGTGGTCATCCCAGCTTCCCTTGAAATCAATTGTGCACACCCTTATCATATCTTCTAGAGTCTGAATGGTCCTTTCTGCTTGACCATATATTTGAGGATGCAATGCTATACTGAGATGAACTTGGGTACCAAAACCCTTTTGGAACTCTTTCCAAAAGTGAGAGGTGAACTGCGTACCTCTATTTGAGATGATAGATAGTGTAACACTGTGTAATCTGACCAACTCCCATATATAGAGTTTGGCATAATCCTCGGCTGAGTAAGAGGTACAAACTGGAAGAAAATGAGCTGACTTGGTCATTTTATCTACAATGACCCAAACTAAATCATGCTGATGACGTGTCCTAGGAAAACCTGTCATGAAGTCCATGTTCACTTCTTCCCACTTCCAAGTAGGAATAGTGAACTCCTGCATACAACCACTAGGTTTTTGATGCTCTATCTTGACCTGCTGATATGTAGATTACTTAGCCATAAACTCTGCAACGTCCCTCTTCATCCCACTCCACCAATAGATCTCTCGCAAGTCGTGATACATCTTAGTGGCCCTTGGATGAATAGATTATCGTGCACCTTGCACTTTTGCAAGAATTCACTACCTCAAGTTATCTACATCGGGAACACACAGACGACTCTGACAATGAAGAACACCATCTCCCCCTTGGAAGAAAACCTCGACTTCCTCACTCTGAATTGACTTTTTTAGCTTGTCAAGGCTAGGATCCCTGTCTTGCTTCTCTTTTACCTTGGAAACTAGTGATGACTGTGAACTATTCTGAACACATACACCACCCTATGAAGAGTCGACTAAGCGAATGCCTAGTCTAGCAAGCTGATGAATCTCCTAAGCTAATTTCTTCTTACTATCCTCAACATGGGAAACACTACCCATAGACAGTCTACTGAGTGCGTCGACCACTACATTGGCCTTGACAGGATAATAAAGGACGCTCATATCATAATCCTTTAAGAGCTCTAACCACCTTTTTTGACAAAGATTGAGATCTTTCTGGGAAAAGACATACTGAAGGGTCTTATGATCTGTGAAGACGTATACATGAATACCGTATAGATAATGCCTCCAAATCTTTAAGGCAAAGACAACTTCTGCTAACTCAAGGTCATAAGTAGGATAATTCTTCTCATGAGGCTTTAACTATCTAGAGGCGTAGGCTATGACTCTACCATTCTGCATGAGGACACAACCTAAACCTACTCTAGATGTATCACAATATACTATGAATCCATCGGAACCATTGAGAAGTGCTAAAACTAGAACTGAGGTGAGTCGAGTCTTCAACTCCTAAAAACTCTTCTCGCAAGGTTCTGACCACTAAAACACGACCTTCTTCTAAGTTAATCTAGACATATGAGATGCAATAGAAGAAAATCCCTCGATAAACCATCGATAATAGCCAGCCAAACCTAAGAAACTCCTGATACTTGATGGAAATACAAGGCGAGGCCAGTTTCTTACCACTTCGGTTTTCTGAGGATCTACTCTAATCCCATCATCAAAAATAATGTGTCCAAGGAATGCTACTTATCTTAGCCAAAATTCCCACTTACTGAACTTGGCGAACAACTGGTGATCCCTGAGAGTCTAAAGAACAATTATGAGATGGTCTGAATGATCACGCTCTGTGCAAGAATAAACCGGAATATCATCTATGAAGACTATGACGAATGTGTCCAAGTACTGCTTGAACACCCAGTTCATCAAGTCCATGAAAGCTGCAGAGGCATTGGTAAGACCAAAGGACATGACTAGAAATTCAAAGTAACCACACCGAGTATAATAAGTTGTCTTCAGAATGTCACATTCTCTAACTCTGAGCTAATGATAGCCTGATTTGAGGTCTATATTGGACAAATAACTATCACCCTGAAGTTGGTCAAATAAGTTGTCTATCCTAGGAAGCGGATACCTGTTCTTGATCGTGACTTTGTTGAGCTAATGGTAATCAATACACATTCTAAAAGAACCATCTTTCTTGCATACAAATAAGACTGGCGCACCCTATGAGGATATACTAGGCCTGATGAATCCCTTATCTAAGAGATCCTTTAACTGATCTTTCAGTTCCTTAAGTTCTGTTGGTGACATTCTGTATGGCAGAATAAAAATAGGCTGGGTATCTAGGAGAAGGTCTATGCCAAAGTCTATTTCCCTTTCGGGAAGAATGCCTAGAAGATCTTTGGGAAAGATGTCTGAATATTCATTAACCACTGGGACTGATTCGAGGCTGGGAAATTCAGAACTAGAATCATCAACATGTACGAGATAATACACACATCCCTTAGAAATCATTTTCCTTGCTCGAAGGTAGGAAAAAAGCTGAACCCTGAAAGACGAAGTGCTACCCTTCCACTCTAGGACGGGCTTATTTGGGAATTGAAACTAAACTATTCTATTTCTTCAGTCTACTATGGTATAGTAGGAATGAAGCCAATCTATGCCGAGAATGACATCAAAATTAGTCATCTCTAACTCAACTAAATCTATTGATGTGGATTTCCAAAATATTATAACCGGGCAGTTCCTGTAGACCCACCGAGCTATGATGGTTTCACCCACTGGGGTAGAGACTAACAAGGGCTCTGTTAAAATTTTAAGACTGATTACAAAATCTCCTACTATGTATGGAGTGACAAAAGACAAGGATGCACCTGGGTCTAGCAAAGTATAAACTTAAACATGGAAAATCTGTAATGTACCAGTAATGACATTAGGAGAATTTTCCTGATCCTGTCGGGTCTGGAGAGCATAGAGTGTATTTGGACGTTGCCCACTAGTGGCACTGGAAGTGGTACCCTGAAGGTTCAAGCGACGGGACTGAGCTATGGAACGATTCTGCTAACCTTAAGGACCTGGCCGAGGACAGTCCCTAACTCTGTGGCCAGGCTTGCCACAACAAAAACAAATGCCTTGACCCGCTCTACACATACCCTGATAGTGCTTATCGTAGGTCTAATACTGAGGATAAGTGCAGGAACTGCTAACACTACTCTGAGATTTAGAGCCTGGTGATCTGTCTCTGTTTCTGTCCCTGAACTTCAGCATTGGGGCACTAGCGAAAGAAGGGGCTAGAACTGCTGACTTAGGATGAAACTATGAACGATTTTATCCTTCTAATTTGGGCTGAGCAAAATTGAAACTGCCTGCTCTTACTCTCTTGTTTTGCCTCTTCCTAGTCTTAACCTTTTACTCCTCTATCTGTTCAGCATGGGTCATGAGCCTGGCTAAAGTCATATCACTAGTCAATATCATAGACCTACTCTTATTTACCACGCTATCATTCAGCCCTGACATGAACTTGCTCATCTTAGCCCTGTTGTCTGCAACTACATAAGGGGCATACTTGGCTAGCTGAGTAAATCTAAGAGAATACTCTCTAACTATCATATTTCCCTGCTTGAAATTGATGAACTCAAGAACTTTGGCCTCTCTCAGCTCTTGGGGAAAGAATCTGTGTAAGAAAGCCGTGACAAATTTTTCCCACTCAACACGACCTGCATCCTCTAACCTTTATGCTAACCACTGCTTGTACCAAGTGTGAGCGATATCGTGCAATTGGTATGCGGCTAACTTGGCACTCTAATAAGAAGTGACTCCTATGATATCAATGATCTTCTGGACTTGGTCAATGAAATCCTAGTATCCTCGTCTGGCTCAGACCCAAAAAAGGATAGAGGGTTTATTCGGGTAAAGCCTCGAATCTTAGCTGCTGCTGAATTGGCCACTAGGTTGGTCAGAACGAATGTTGGTCATTTATTCTGGGAAGCTACATACTGAACAAGAGCGGTAAAAGCAGTCCTGAACTCCGCATAAGAAATATGTTCACCCAAAGTATCTTCGGGATGAGGAGTTGGCTGATTTGTTCTCTTTGGAGGCATGTTTTTGAAATAAGAGAAGAGCGGATTAGACTGAGAGACTCACTTGAAATTATGCTTACTAGCACAACATGAATATTGAAGAAAGAGAACTGTTCCCAAAATATCTCATAGCCTCCTGTACATAAATGTGGCACACGCGCAACACACCCATGCACAAGACTCTACTAGATGTGGCTTTCAGACTTCCTAGGACACTATTGAACCTTAGGCTCTGATACCAAGTTTGTAACACCCCCATTTTTCTGAATTAGAATGCTACACGGTGTTTATGACCCCGACGGACCACAAGCTAACCAATGACTGATATTTGTACCTGTACACTGCATATATAAAGTAATAATGCAGAAAACATGAACATGTAGGCCATAAGGTTCAACTAAATAAAGAATTTTTCAATACATAACATCCATATGGCTGAAATATACCCAAAATAGTAGAAGACTGAATCAAATCTAAACATAAGTTTCAATACTGAATCTGAAAACCTCTAAGTACTGTCTGAATAAGGAGTTGAAGGATTATGTCTCCAACTAACTCCATCTAGCAAAACTGAGTTGAAATTAGAAATGATATAAAATAATATCACCCTTGAATGGATGAGGAATCTCTGCAACTCTGTGGCTGGATGCTACTGCTGATTTGGAGCTCGTGTCACTGAACCTATAGTGTAACATTAAAGGAAGCACCATAGCACAAATACGTTAGTACAAATGGAGTATGGAGTATACGAGTGAGGCAGGCTAATGCAAAAGGGTTTACATGCATGAACAATGCTAACTGGCTGACTGATATAAATGTGAGAGTGTAAACATACATACATAGTAACTAAGATCATGCGTACGTGATAGGTAGATCTGTACGCTAATACATGGTTTATTGATAACTGACATGGCTGAAACTATAGTTCTGATAACATGGGCGACTGTATCTGATAGTCTTAAATCTGAATTTAACTGAATTTAACTATATCTGATAGTCCTAGTATACTGATATATGAAAAACTATCTGAGTTCTTTTACAGAGACTGAGTCTGAAACTATGGGAGGTAGTTGTTTAACCGATATGCCCCATATGTTCCATTATGGCTAAGATGGGGTCCAATCTCTGCCTTGACTGGAAGGGTGTCAATACCGCGCCATAGGTAAGGACAACATGTGAGCAACCCTCATATAACAGGTAACTCCTGTGAGAACGATGGGAATCCTCATATAACAGGTTAATCCACATCATCTACAGTCATATAATAGGCTGCAATGTCTCAACCTATACTGCCTACATAGTTCTGGAATGCAAGGATGACTGCTAAGAATCACACCCTCATATACAGGTGAGTTCTCATCCTTGGGTTCACTCGGTCCTAACTTCTACTCCCATCTAAAGACACTAAACATGATTTAACTGAATATTCATAAGTGGAACTTACTGAATTCCATTGACTGACGAAATACTACTGATATCTGATAACTAACTGAGACCATGAGGTTTCCTGAGTCACATGACTGACTGAATTTTACTGAATCATGGCTTGATTTTGTATATCATGAAACATGACATGGCTCTAGGCATACAACTATAGTTTTTGAGAATGAAAACCCCCAGGACTCGATAGAAGGAAACTGACACACATGACATGACTTGATCACAAGATTTGAGTCCACAATTCATAATTTCATAAGTAGGGGATATCATATTTCATATAGTTATTCAACATCTTAAACATTGTAGGGAATGCATGGATATATTTCATGTACATATTGTATATCTTTATTATCTTACATATTTCATACCACCACAATAACAATACATGAAAAGCATGGGATTCATATTGAAGTATATAGCTAACATGGACTTGTCATTTAGACATCGTAGAACCATACAAATATGAATTCCTAGCATCCTAAGCATTTTATCAAACACCTTCCATGCATTCTTTAAGGAATAGGTGATTTTCATACTTGCACTATATTAAATCACCTAAAGTTCATGGTTTTCAATTAACAAACATATATATTCCATGAAAACACCTTTAGATATCATATTAAAACTTAAACAACAATCGTCAACATGTACATACTCATATCACCACAAAAAGTTTACAAAATAGTATTTAAAACATGGTTCTTGAGTTCTATGAATGGATTGGATCCATAGATGAACACTACGCATACCTTAGAAAGGAAACCTTGATGATTTGCTGGAGAGTTCTTAGATTGGGAAACTTAATTCTCAATTATCTTAGAAAAAGGCTTGAATATTGCTTTTGAGAGATGAGTTTGGTGGAAACCCTAATCTTGTGGTTGAGAGCATAAGAGAGGGTTTGTAAGAGGCTTAACTAAAGAAAAATGGGAAAATTTACACCTCATTAGGGTTATAAGTCATGGAAGGTGAAGGAAAAGACCAAAATACCCTTATGAAATAAATTCCTAGTTTCTGAAAATCATAGCTGATGACATTTATGACAAGGCATCAAAAATATGGTAAGCTACCACGAATGTCGTCACTTAGGAGCTGGTTTCTGCCGAAGGCTGATGGCATTCGTGGTAGGGTGTCACAGGTGTGGTAAGCTGCTATGAATGTTGTCACTCAGGAGCTAGTTTCTGCCTAAGGCTGATGACCTTCATGATAGGGCATCACAAGTGCGGTAAGCTAAAATGAATATCGTCACTTAGGAGTTAGTTTCTTCCTAAGGCTGACGACCTTCGTGATAGGGCGTTACAAGTGTGGTAAGCTACCACGAATGTCGTCACTTAGGAGTTGGTTTCTACCTAAGGCTGACGACCATCATGATAGGGAGTCACAAGTGTGGTAAGCTACCATGAATGTTGTCACTTAGTAACTGTTTTATGACTTAGGCTGACGACCTTCTTGATAGGGCGTCACAAATGTGGTAAGCTACCACGAATGTCTTCATACTATTTCCAGCCTGACATGCTAGAGTAAAATAGGAATAACTCTTTGCTCCGATATTGGATTTAGGAAAAATTGGTATTGTTGGAAAGATAATTTAATTATATATCTTTTTATGGGTCATGAGATCAAAATTACAAGTATAATGAGAGATATTCTCATTTGAAGTTGACTATACCAATATCCTTCTCAAGAATTCAATTGGTAAGGAATGTTTTGATTCGTATGATAGCTGGGAGTTATTTGAAGCCTTAATATGCATATAACCAACTCATAAAACTATAAAAGAACGATGATGTACTATGCATGATATTGGTACATGGATCTAATATTGTTTTTAATTTTTCGGGGTATTACGAAAGAGTTATAACCATTTTACTCCAGCATGTCAATCTAGAAAAGGGTGACGACGTTTCTAACGGCCCGTCACATTTCTGATGATATTTCTGACAACGTCATCACATTTTTTATGACATTTCTAATGACATCATCATCCTTCGGCAGAAAGTCATAAAATTTGACCCTTTTGTGATGACATTTCGTGACGGCCTATCACAGGTCTGACGGCCTATCATGGATGTCATCAACTATTTTTTTCAGCAATTTATAGACGTTTTTACAAGGGTATTTGGGTCTTATTCCATCTTTTGGAGGCCTATATAAATATGAGAATCCCACCCAAACACTAATTCCATCATTTTCTCTTCTAATTCTCTTGTGATAATATATTTAGGGTTATATCAAGAACATAAATCTTCCAAGAATCATCCATAAATCTTTAAAATTTCTTCAAGAACCAAGTTTCTTATAGTGTGGGCTTCAATAATTATTAATTTCAAGTGTGGATAAAGTCTCAAGCACCAAAGTTCATCCTATTTTAAAGATTAAGGTATGTGGGGTTTTGAACAAGAATACTTCTTTCATTCTTGTGCCCAAAGATTTAATTTCTATTGAATTTCATGAATTTTTCAAAGTGGGTTTGCACCCAAATTACTTTATCAAGGATTTATGAGATTTGAACTATACAAGATTGACAGAACTATACAAGATTGACAAATATGACTACTTCATTGTCTTATTTCTTAAATTAAGAATTTATGTCATGAGTTGTATATTGTTATCATGAAATGATAATTACTAAGTGATTTATGATAAGTATCATGATTTATGTTTTCCATGAGAAGTTTGTCTGTTGAATATACATTGATATTGAGTTTGAGAGTCTAGAACGAGTTTTATGATGTTTTCTGGAAGATTTGATACTTGATATGCTTTGATAAGCAAGTGTTCTTGATGATGAGAAAGATTATTTTGATATTTAGTCGAGTTAGGAATCCACAAGTTGATTATGACTTACAAGTGAGATATATATTTTATATTTTGGTCTTCATGATAGACCCTTGAGTTGATTAAGGTGGATTTTCTAATGCGTTCTGAGCTTAAGTCTGGGAGTAGTAGTTAGCACCGAGTGGGAAGTATGGGTTTAGCACATCCTACTTCCCTAGAACTACGTTCTACAGTAGGATTAAAGTTAAGGGCCAAAGGATAAGACAGTTATCACTAAAGTTAAGGTTCTACTCCAATGGAAAAGATAGAACAGCTTTGCCTAACATGGGCAAAATATTGGATTCCATGTAAGCTCACATGATTTATGTCGGATATTAGAAACTCCCAAGTCCATAGTAGTCCAAGTTTCATAAGTTACCAAGTCACTCTAAGTCATGAGTCAAAGAGTTTGAGTTGAGTCCAATAGTTTGTGAGATTTATGAAGCATGTGTTATTATTGATGATTTATGGAAATTATGTTTCAGGTAACTCAAGCAAAGAGAGTTATTATTATCAGCATGAATGATTTTCTTATATATTTATGATATTATTTAAATGTTTCCTCCACCACCACATACTTAGTACATTCCCAATTACTAATTCCTATACTCTTCTATGTTCTATATTTTCTAGTGATATAGGTTCGGGTGATCAATCTCAATAGCGACAGTGATCTTCAAGTACCTTGATCTACATTCGTACAATTGGTGAGTTCTTATGTTTTGAGGACCTATGTACCCAATTTTTTTCTTGATAGTAGATGGTTGTTTATTTCTAGTTAAGTACGGGTTAGTTGGGGATTTGTCCCAATGGCTCCTCAGTCTTATGTAGTAGAGGCTTTGTCAGACTAGAGTACCAATATGTACAGAACTTCAGTATTTTAATTGTAGAAGATAGTATTTCTTTATATTCCAGTATGTTCATGACATAATTATTCTTCTTTATTACTGCTTAATTATTGTCATAGTGAGTTATAGAGGTGATGATAGGCTCAGAGGGTTAGCTTGAGGTCATGTGTTGCCTTAATCACCATGTGACGTCTTAAGATAGGATCTTGGGGCGTTACAACCTTGTTATCAGAGTGTAAGCTTTAAATGAGTCCTAGGGAGTCTGACAAGCCACATTATGTATAGGCTTGATCATCGGTGTGTAGCGCACCACATCTATGAGCAAGAGGCTATGGGATATTTTAGGAAAAGTCATTTCTTTATTTTAGAAGTCTTTCATGCCTATGATTGTTTCTCTCTGCTATTAATTCATGCTCTCTTATGATAGAAAATGCCTCCTCATATAGCTCGCATAAACAACGAACAAAGTCAACCGATCGATCCTTTAAATGAGATGGTGACTCATGCCAAATTTTAGGCAGCTTTTCAGGCACTATCCCAGGTGGTTACCGCCAATACTCAGGCTAATGTTTAGGCCACTATTCCACCTCTGCGAGAAGGTAATTCTGCAGTATCTCAAGTTTGGTATTTTATGTGGATGAATCCGTCAAAGTTTTATGGGTCAAGGGTAGGTGAGGACCCACAAATGTATCTTGATGAGGTGAAAAAGATCACCCAAATTATGCATATAATAGAGAAAAAAAGTGTGAAACTAGCTTCCTATCGCTTGAAAGATGTTTCTTATGATTGGATCGAGTTATGGAGGAAGAGTAGAGGGGAGGATGACGCTCTCATAACTTGGCAGTTATCCAGGACACGTTCTTAGAACGATTCTTTCCCCTGGAGCTGAGGGAAGAAAAACTAAAAGAATTTATGAACTTGAGACAAGGCTCCATAACAGTTAAGGAATATTGTCTTAAATTTAACCAGTTATCTAAGTATGCTCCAGGTATGATGGCTAATTCCAGGACCAGTGTGAGTAGGTTTTTGACTGGCTCATCGAGTTATGTTGTGAAAGAGTGTAGGTATGCTATGCTCAATAGGGACATGGATCTTTTTAGATTGATGATACATGCCCAGCAGATTCAAGTGGGCAAGGTGAAAGAGAAAGAGTGAGAGGGAATAAGAGCGTTAGATCAGAGAAGAAGGGGTATAGTTAGAGTAGATTTTCCGGAGGGATCCGCCCTTAGTTTTAGAGCTGTTCTTTTTTGCCAGCACTATCATTAGCTAGTACTCTCACATCCAGAGTCAGGTAGGAGTAGGGTAATAGACCTACTGTTTCTAGGTCTCAGGACAACGTGAGTAATAGAGCAAACTATCCCCCATGTGCTAAGTGTGGTAGGACATATCTTGGAGAGTGTATGGCTGAGCAGAGAGGTTGTTTTGGTTGTGGTAAGTTGGGCCACAAATTCAGGGATTGCCCATATGCCAGACCGGGGAGCTGTGATGTTCATCCCCAGAGTCAAGCTATTAGTGCTCCAGCCCCATGGGTTCGTCCTACTTCTCCTCAAGGTGCTTCATCTAGTATTGCCAGTGGTCAGCACCAGAATTGCTTTTATACTATACCACCCCACCAGGAGTAGGAGGATTCACCAAATATTATTACTGGTATGCTCCATGTATTTTATTTTGATGTGTATGTGTTGATGGACCCTGGGTCAAGTTTTTTTTATGTGACTCCTTTAGTGGCTGTGAATTTTGAGATCAATGCTGAAAAGAGTCCTGAGCCTTTTCTAGTTTCTACTTTAGTAGGTGAACCTGTTATTGCTATGCAAGTATATAAGAAGTGTCCTATCACTATCCTTCACAGAGTTATGTTTGCAAATTTGATTGAGCTAGACATGGTTGTTTTGACATTATTCTGGGTATGGATTGGCTTCACTCTTTTTATACATCTATAGACTATCGTAGCCGTGTAGTCAAGTTTTAGTTTCCCAATGAGCCAACCTTTGAGTGGTTCGGAAATTTTGTATCTCCCAGGAGTCATTTCATATCCTATCTTAAAGCTAGGAAATTGATATCCAAGGGTTGCATCTATCATTTGGTCTGAGTTAAAGATACTAAGTTTGAGACTTCGACTATTTAGTCGATCAACATTGTTAATGATTTTTGTGATGTTTTTTCAAAAGATCTCCCAGGGGTACCTCCTGATAGACAGATAGAATTTGGGATTGATCTTCTCCCCAACACGCAGCCTATTTCTATTCCTCTATATCATATGGCCCCCGCAAAACTTAAGGAGTTAAAAGAGCAACTCAAAGGTCTTCTAGATAAGGGTTTCATAAGGCCTAGTATATCTCCTTAGGGTGCACCCGTTCTGTTTGTGTGAAAGAAAGATGGTTCATTGCAAATGTTCATTAATTATCGTCAGGTTAACAAGGTCATAGTAAAGAACAAGTACCCTCTTCCTACAATTAATGACCTATTTGATGAGCTATAAGGTGCTAACTATTTCTCAAAAATAGACTTGAGATCTAGTTATCACCAGCTTAAAGTTAGGGAGCGTGATATTCCAAAGATAGCTTTTCGTACCTGATATGGTCATTTTTGAGTTCTTGGTCATGTCCTTCGGGCTAACAAATGCCCCAGCACCCTTTATGGACCTCATGAATCGGGTGTTCATACAGTACCTGGATATGTTTGTTATTGTGTTCATAGATGATATTCTTGTATACTCCTGAAGTGAGAACGACCATGCAGATCATCTTCGAATAGTCTTACAAACCCTTAGATATCATCAACTACTTGCTAAATTTAGCAAGTGTAAATTTTAGCTAAGGTCATTTGCTTTTCTGGGTCATATTATTTCTTCTGAAGGTATTCGAGTTGACCCTCAAAAGATAGAAGTTGTGAAAAATTAGCCTAGACCTATTTCCCCATCTAATATTAGGAGTTTCTTAGGTCTAGCTGGCTACTATTGTTGTTTTGTTGAGGGTTTCTCTTCTATTGAGTCTCCTTTGACTCAGTTGAACCAAAAGAAAATTAAATTCCTGTGGTCTGACTCTTACGAGAAGAGTTTTCAGGAGTTGAAGCTCGACTCACTTCGGCCCCTGTGTTGACCCTTCCAAATGGTGTAGATAATTTTTTGGTGTACTATGATGCTTCTAGAGTTGGGTTGGGTTGCGTGTTGATGCATAAAGGTAAGGTTATAGCCTATGCCTCTAGACAATTGAAAATGCATGAGAAGAACTACCCGAACCATGACCTCGAATTAGCTATAGTGGTTTTTGCCTTGAAAATCTGGAGACACTATTTTTATGGTGTTCATGTTGATGTCTTTATGGATCGCAAGAGTTTGCAGCATGTGTTTACTCAGAGAGAGTTGAATATTTATCAGAGGTGATGGTTAAATTGTTAAAGAACTATGATATAAATGTGCTGTATCACCTGAGCAAGGACAATGTAGT
>NW_025837911.1:0-1182 GCF_002878395.1 Capsicum annuum | reverse complement strand
AATTATACACTTTTACCACGAGGTGGTATTTTGAATGATTTTGGCACGTATGTCGAGGTGGTATTTTGGAATAATATTTTGAGATATGTGTCAAGCTTTATGCTTCCCAATGACGATTTGAATTATTGAATATATATTTGAGACATGAGATGTCTTGATATCTATAATTGTAAATTTCATATTTTTATTTTGAATGATTTCGAGATATATGTTGAAATGGTATTTTGGAATGATTTTGAGATTTATGATAAGCTTAAAGCTTCTTTATGACGAAACTGAATCATTGAGCATGTTGAGACATTTTCAGCTTCATTCTCTCAGAATTATGTTTTAATCAGTTGCTTTTGAGTTATACCGATGAAAAGGGTTAGCTTGGGGTCACTTGTGACCCTAAGCACCGTGTGGCATTTCGGAACTTGATTTTCGGGACGTTACAGTTTCTCCCAGGAGTTCACTTCACAGAGCTTTTATCCACAAGCTGACAAAGCATTGACCACATTACCGGGTTAAATGGAATTTCTTTTCTTCTGATAAGTTCACATGGAATTTTTTTTGTGTGTGGAATTGGTAACTTTGATAAGCTTACATGGAATTGAAGATAAGAAATGTGAAAATAGAAATTAAATTCAAATTGAGATGTCAATTGAAGACTGTTCGAAAGTAGCACCGCGAACACGATAAAGGGTTGTTAATACCATAACCAACTGAATGACAATTATAAATTAGCACCGCAAACTCAATAAAAGTTACCATACCCAACTGTTAAAGTTTTCAAATTCTACCATTGATGTTAGGTGATAGTAAAGTTTATTAATTGTATTTACATAAGCTTTACATAATTAAGGCAGTTTAACTTTTACACTTTTATCTATGTACTCAGTTTGACATCCAATTGTGGGTTCTAAATTAAAACATGATACGTTTATAAATTGATATGCAAGAGAAACTTAGTGCAGCATATAAATTTTTGAGTGAACTACATATAACCTATGAATACGGACTACATATAACCTATAAATTCACGTGAATCTAGATTTTATATGTATATTAAGAACTTTACTACATATCTACATATATTTGATAGTGAACTTAATCATTACCCAAATATTGTTATATATAAAATTAAGGCCAACAAGAACTCATAAACTTCAAATGCCTACATAAGCATAACAAATTGTCTAC
>NW_025837910.1:0-4232 GCF_002878395.1 Capsicum annuum | reverse complement strand
TAGAAGAAAAACTATTTTTAAATATTACCCTATAAAAACTTTGGAATTCATTTTAAAATCAAGATTTGAAGTTATTTTTAAGACGAAATTAAGGAAAGACTAGAAATTATAGAATTAGAAACATTATTCAAATGAAAATAAGTAAATTTGGGGTTTAAATAAATCCCTAAGGTATTAGAAGTTTTGAGGAATTAATCAAGAAATTCAACTAAGAAAAGAGTGAATTCTTACCTTAAATCTGTAAGAAAATCAAGAAATGGATGTTAACCTAGCTCCCCAAGCACCCACAAGCTTAACTTATAAGTTCTCACACTATTTTAGGGTTTAGCTCTCAAGAGGCAAGATGAATACTACCTAAAATCATGGAAAATTACTCAATTTAAACCAGTTTATGTTCTCAGTTATCACTATTATGAACAGGGGTGTGCGATTGCTCTATCCCCAGCCTGGATAGGCTAGTCGCGATCACACTTGGATCGTAATGATTACACTAGTCAAGATGGTGGCAGGGGTTAGCAATCATCGGCACACCAGATAGATATATGGAAACTCAAAAACTTTCCAAGTTTCGGCCAAGTCCTTGAAATTAATTTAAAATATCATATATGCAAATAAACTATGTAACTATACTAAATTCAACACTCCCAACTCAATGAAGATATCAAATTTTTAAAAGATGTCATTTTCACAAAGTTGACCCTCAAAATAAAAAATTACTACTTTCCAAATTGAGGATTGAAATAATATTTAAAATTCAATAACAGAATTTTTCCCCATTTTCTATTGAAATAAGGTTGTAAGTTATTAGCAATTATTAACTTTAAACACAAACTTAGACTAGGAAGTATTTATCTATAGAGAATGTGAAATAAAGGATCTCCTACAGGAAAGTGTTTATCCAAGAAGGAAAGAAAAGTTAAGTGTCAAAATAAGAAATTTTATCCTAGTGAAAACTGAAAGATAATTGGCTGCTATTAGGAATGTTCATCGTAGGAGAAAAATGTAAAATAATTATCTGCTACTAGATATGTTTCTTCTTAGAGATCAGTGCAAAACAACAATCTGCTACTAGGAATGTTCATCCTAGAAGAAAAATGTAAGATAAATGTCTGTTACCTGGATATATCATCCTAGGAGATTAATAGAAGGTGTTTTTCTGCCACTAGGAATGTTAGAAGACGAATGTAAGATAAATGTATGCTACTAGTAATATCCATCCTAGGAGACGAATGCAAGATAAATGTCTCCTACTAGTATTGTTCATTCTAGGAGACGAATGTGAAATGAATATCTCCTACTAGGAATGTTCATCCTAGGAAAAGAATGCAATATAAATGTCTTTTACTAGAAATGATCATTCTAGGAGACTAATGCATTATGATTGGCAGCAACTGGGAATGTTCATCCTAGTAGATAAATGCAAGATGACTGTTTGTCACTAGAAATGTTTATTCTAGGTGATAAATGTAAGATAACTGATAGAAAATGTTATCCGAGGAGACTAATGGAAAATGATTGTCTTCTACTAATAATGTTCATCCTAGGAGATGAATACCAAAAAAGTTGTCTGATATTATGAAATGTCATCCTAGGAGACGAATGGAATATAACTATCAAATACTAGAAATATTCATTCTAGGAGACGAATGTAAAATAAATGTCTGCTACAAGGTGTGTTCATCCTAGGTGATGAATGCATGATAAACGTTTGCTAGCATGAATTTCCATCCTAGGAGGTGAATGTAAATTGAATATCTCAAACTAGGAAATGTCATCCTAGGAAAAAAAGAAAAGCAAGTGTCTCAAACAAGGAAATGTTATTCTAGAATAAATAACTATCCCAAACAAGAAAATGTCATCCTAGGAGAAAATAAAAAAGGATTGTCTAAGACTAGAAAATGTCATATTATTTGCAAGCGTGAATGTCTGAAAGTAACTTTGTATCAATAACATTTCCAAATATTTTAGAAGAAGAAAGAAAAATGTGTTTCAAAATGGTGGTTGGTTTGTTGCTTTGGTTCTGCACACAACAACTTATTTTATTGTCATGTTCGATCTTGACTTCAACTTATGTAAATTATGTTCATTGCATAGACAACCTCATTGACCTCTAATGGAAAATTTAAGCCCCCATATCTATTGTGTGGGTATAATCTGACAAATACTAAATCTTATATTCATTGTCAAACTCGTCAACCGCAACAAATATTGGGGTGTATCCTTTTCCATTAAAGCATGCAATGCTTGATGTGTTTGACAGACTTTTCTTGGTGCAATTGAAAAGCTGATAGAAAATTTTGAAATTATTACTTGATTGTTTTAACAAGGACTAACTCAAAGAAAGATGAAAAATGATAAAATAACAAAAAAAAAGAGTATTTGACAAAAAATATCCCTTTCAAGTAAAGAAAGAAAGAAAGGATTCCTTGAATGTGGTAGTTAACTTGAATGATAATGACATGAATTTTGGATCAAATGACCCCATTTGTCCAATCAATTTAAAGTTCATTTTGGCGAACTTTCAGACTTTGCGGCTAAGCTTTGAAGTTGTAACGTTTTCACTAGACTAGGGAACTTTAATCAACTAGAGGTGTTACGAAGAGTTTTAACGAACAAGAAACTCTCATTTATTTTTTTTCTTGCTCACTATCGTCTTATGGTGGACATGAGGATTTTAACTGATAAGACTCTCTCATTTTTCACTCTTTCTCAACTTAATGCTATTTTATGAAACTCATGAAAATTTAACTTATAGGATACTCTTGTGCAAGTGACATGACATTTCTCTTCATATGATGATGAACTTTGAAAGCATGCTTGATTTGTCATTCTTACAAATTGATCTAAGGATCTTCTTTGGACTGTAACATAGATTTTAGATACAGATAGAAAGAAAGGGATAGAATGAAGGATAAAAGATGACATATATAATATGGTAGGACCTATAACATTTGGAATTGATTATTTTAACAAAGAATAAAAATTCTATTTTGCCAGTTTTTGTGACTAGGAATTAATTGGCTTTTTTGTTTGGCTGGACCGAACCCCAAGGTAGTGCTGTCTATGTATCTTGTAAAAGCAATAATCAGGTCAAACATAGTTCAAGTAGCTACCTATATTTGTTGTTTTTTGGTTGTAACTTTGATTTTTCCTTTTCTTTTACTTTCTTCGTGTTTTTCATATTATTTGTTTTCTTGACACATTATTCTTAAACTTTTTTTTGGCTCTTTTTTAAATTTTTTTTCCTCTATTGAGATCCCAAATGAGATATATGGAAAAAATAATAATAAAGCTCAAAACGGATAGAAAGGATGATACATGATATCGCCCAAAGCTACACTTCAAAGTGAAGTTAAAGCAGTCGATGTAACATATATTAGCCCAACTCAGGTTAGGGTTGAACCCATGACAATTTATACCCAAAACAAATGCGCTACCAAGATGCACCGCATCCCTTCAATTTTTCCACCAATAGGAAATATATGAACTATCTCTCTAGCTTGCTAAATCAACGAGCAGTGAAGTAAATTAAATGGGGGGATTGTAGTTATAATTTGTGAGAAGTAACAAGATGTGGAATGCTTTGGTTGTAATCAATCAGAAATGAACACTACGCTTTTGTTCCCCTAGCTTTTAACTCTGTAGGATTATCGGGCTCAACCCAACAATAAAATTGTAGTGCATGTAGAATCTGACAAGTTATGTATCACCATTGCCTCTAGACACACTTTAGTAAATCTCACACATCTCTTCTAGGTCTCAAAGTGTCGCCTTACTATCCATTGCCTTGGATCTCAGTTACAACTATATCCTCTCGGTCTCAAGTTGATTAGATGAAAATAACCATCTTAAGTAGATTATGATGTTTAACTCATTTCGACAAATAACTTAAAAATCACGATTATGATCTCCTTTTCCCAATCTCTACCCCCTTATCAGATTCATAGTGAATACAAGTGGGATCCTAATATTTTCAACCGTTATAACTCAATAAGTTTAAAGTAAACTAGAATACATAAAACAACAATAATATAGAAGGATTGAACACTTCCCCTACTTCATTAATCTTCGAGGGGTGTCACAACTCTAGCTAAGGGAATTAGTTGATCATTTTTGTGAAACAATCAATGGAATTCATATTTGAAAACATTAAATCTATATTGCAATAATCAATGAATAAAGCCTAAATTCTCGAATTTAATAATCAACCTAAATCAAGAACAAAGTAATCG
>NW_025837909.1:0-1136 GCF_002878395.1 Capsicum annuum | reverse complement strand
TACAAAATACAAATCAGCCCATACAAATTATCCATTTATGGAAAAAACATTTTATCATTTTAAATCTCGAGTTCTCTCTCTTCTCTTTCTCTCTGAATAATACAAACAACAACTACTCAATATATAACTTAAACCTTCACAACAGATCAATTTTCTTCCCATTTTTGACCACGTAGTTGTTATTTTTAACTTCCTTCTTGCTTTTATCCATTATTTTCTCTCCCTTCATAGGTAATAGAGTTAGGATTTCTACATTTGTTATTTTTTCTACAAATTAGGGATTTTTAGTTAAAGATGAAAAAAAGACTTTTAGTTGTATTATCTTTGAGAATGGGTTTACAATTTTGAGTATTGATGCTAAAAAATATAGGAAAAACTCGAGAAAACCCTAGATTTAATCGGGGTTTTTTGTTGGCATTTATGGTATTATTGGATAGTATTTGAGGTGTTAGTGGTGGCTGTTAGTTATGTTCGTATGGTTGGTATTGGTGGTCTTGGTATTGGTATTGGTGTTGGTGTTGATGTTGGTGTTGGTGTTGGTGGTATTGGTATTAGTGGTGGTGTTGGTGTTGGTGGTGTTGGTATTAATATTGGTAGTATTAGTGGTGGTGATGGTAGTGCTGGTATTGGTGGTGATGGTGGTATTGGTGGTATTAGAGGTATTGATGGTGTTGGTGGTGGTGGTATTAGTATTGGTTGTGTTGGTGGTGATATTTATGGTGTTGATGGTGTTGGTATTGGTGTTGGCAGTGGTATTGGTGGTGCTGTTAGTGGTGATATTAGGGGTGTTGGTATTAGTGTTAGCCGTGGTTTTGGTGGTGTTGGTATTGGTGGTGTTTGTGGTGGTATCGATATTAGTGTTGGTAGTGTTGTTAGTGCTGGTATTAGTGATGGTGTTGGTATTGGTGGTGTTGGTGGTAGTGTTGGTATTGGTGGTGTTGGTAGTATTGGTGGTGGTGGTGGTATTGGTGGTATTTGTAATGCCCCGGATCTGGTACTTGGAATGCTACATGGTGCTCATGACCCCGAAGGACCACAAGCTAACCCATGACTGATATATGTACCTGTACACTGCATAATAAGACAATAATGCAGAAACATGCACTGAAAGGCCATAAGGTTCAATACTGAACATA
>NW_025837908.1:0-1260 GCF_002878395.1 Capsicum annuum | reverse complement strand
ATATAACAAAAGATGCAGAAATATGTACATGAAAGGCCATAAGGTTCGAACTGATTAAACGTCTGATAACAAAATGTCTGAAAAAGTTATAACAATACCAAAACAAGTCATAAATACTGAAAATAATGAGATCTGAATATCTAATCTGACATCTAGTCTGAAAGCCTCTAATTGAACTGAATGGGGAGTTGAAGGAATATGTCTCCAACTAAATCCATCTAGCAACTGAATAGTAAATGTAGTAATAATCATATTGTCCTCGAATGAGAAGGACTCACTGCAAAATTTGAACACTGAAATGCTACTACTGATCAGGAGCTCGTGCCTCTAAACCTATGATGTAACATAAGAGAAAGCACCATAGCGCAAATATGTTAGTATGTCTGAATGTACTGAATATATGAGTGAGGTAGGCTAAATGCAAATGGTTATATGCATGAACAATGCTAACTAATATGAAGATGAGAATACATACATGCATAACAACTATAACTAAACTTGTGATGATGCTGACTATTGAGTCTGAATGCTAACGACATAAATTTACTGTTACTGAGGTACTAAATAAATTATTCACTATTTTTGCACAGTTTAAATTATAGAGAACTGGTTTTAATGACTGTGTTTAATAGTCTTGGAACTGAATACTGGTAATGTTAAATATGACAACTGATATAGCTGATATAAATGTAATAATCAAACTAATCGATATAACTGATACTAACCAACTGTATCTAAGAGTCTAACTTTTGATGGAACTATCTTAGTTCCATTCTACTTGGAGTAACTAAATCTAAGATCAGTCCTATCTAGCGGGTGATTGATACGCCCAAATTACAACTCTCGTTAGAAAGTGTAAGCGGTCGCTATCAAATATAGAACCCAACTGGGTTGGGTGTCGAATCCCACAGGGAATACTATGATCACTAAGTATTGCGATTATTATTAGACTGTTGGTCGAAGGTTCCAAGAAAAAGGGGGTTTGGTTTAAGTGCAAAATAATATTATCAATGTAACGATGAGATGATATGTGTAAGTATATTTGACCACAGAGAATGACAAGTTAGGGTTATGTCCACCTTGTAACTTCTACTTCTCTATGAACTATGAGTAATGCGGATTTTATACATGCATTCACATGAAGAGAGACGTATTCTAATTCTAAATCCAAGTGTTTCTCAACCATCAAGGATTTATTCACCTTAGTTCTCTCGAATCCAAAGTGTACAACAAATTGTATGAACTCTCCAAGAAGTTAAT
>NW_025837907.1:0-1266 GCF_002878395.1 Capsicum annuum | reverse complement strand
ACGAAGTCCATGTTAACTTCTTCCCACTTCCAAGTAGGAATGGTGAACTCTTGCATGGAACCACTAGGTTTCTGATGCTCTATCTTAACCTACTGACATGTAGAGCACTTAGCCACAAACTCTGTAATATCTCTCTTTATCCCACTCCACTAATAGATCTCCCGCATGTCGCGGTACATCTTAGTGGTCACTGGATGAATAGAGTATCACGCACCATGCGCTTCTACAAGAATTCGCTGCCTTAATTCATCTACACTAGGAACACATAGACGACCCTAACAACGAAGAACACCATCTCCACCTTAGGAGAAAACCTCAACTTTCTGATTCTGAGCTGACTCTTTGAGCTTGACAAGGCTAGGATCCCTGTCTTGTTTCTCTTTCACCTCGGAAACTAGAGATAACTTTGAACTACTATGAACACATACACCGCTCTCTGAAGAATCGACTTAGTAAATGCCTAGTCTGGAAAGCTGATGGATCTCCTGATCTATCTTTTTTTTACTATCCTTAACATGAGAAATACTACCCCTAAAGAGTCGACTGAGAGCATCAGCCACAACATTGGCCTTACCCGGATGATAAAGAACACTTATGTCATAATCCTTTTAGAGCTCTAACCACCTTCTCTGGCGAAGATTGAGATCTTTCTGGGAAAAGACATACTAGAGGCTTTTATGGTCTGTGAAGACATCTTCATGAACTCCATAGAGATAATGTCTCCAAATATTCAAGGCAAAAATTACCGCTGCTAACTGAAGATCATGAGTAGGATAATTCTTCTCATATGGATTTAATTGTCTGGAGGCATAGGCTATGACCTTACCATGCTGCATGAGGACACAACCTAAACCCACTCTGGATGCATCACAATAGACTACAAAACTGTCTAAACCATCTGGAATAGCTATAATAGGAGCGAAGGTGAGTTGAGCCTTCAACTCTTGAACGCTCTTCTCACATGAATCTGACCACTAAAACTTAATCTTTTGCTGAGTCAATCTGGACATGGGAGATGCAATAGAAGAAAATCCCTTGACAAACCATCTCTAATAGCCATCCAACCCAAGATACACCTAATATCTGATGGAGATACGGGTCTGGGCCAGTTTCTTACTGTCTCAATTTTCTGAGGATCCACTCTAATGCCTTCTCCAAAAATAATATGGCCAAGGAATGCTACTGGTCTTAGCCAAAATTCGAACCTGCTAAACTTAGCGAATAACTGGTGATCCCTGAGAGTCTGAAGAACAATCCTGAGATGGT
>NW_025837906.1:0-7396 GCF_002878395.1 Capsicum annuum | reverse complement strand
TGAACGAAGATGTCAAAAATAAGTAAATGGTACTAGAGTCGAAAGAAGAAATCAAGCACAATTCTTGTAAAGATTCTAGTCCATTTCATAGTAAATATACTATTATGGATGCTACTCCGAAATTGAGAGTTAGTCCTCATTCGAACCACTTTTCAACATTATGCTTAGAGGATGTGATGAAAGTCGAATCACCTAAGAATATAATGAATTTTGAAAATAAGGAAGAAAATTCTTACATTTTGGAGTTTATCATTCCAAAAGGGTATACTACAACCCCAATATTGAAGGCCAAGAATCTTAAATATCGATGTCCATTTAGTGGCTTTTTAAGATACTTACTATTGCCCAATGAGCTCACATGAAGTTTGATGCAAAATTAGGCAAGCAGTTCAAGTCTTCAAAGTGGTGTGATAGAACATTCCTTATCATGCCCTCATATTTGCCCAATGGACCTAAAAATGTAAAGATCAAAAGATGGGCCGACAATTCAAATCATCAAAGTGGAGGGATAAAGGATGACTAAATATTGTCGTGCCGCGACACTAAATTAGGCACTTCTTGGGAGGCAACCCAAGGTAATTTGTTGTTTGTATTCATATTATGTGATTGACATCAGATCTTCACACCCATGGTGTCACAGGTATGTTTTTAACTCTCTAATTTTGGTTTAACGCATTGGGGACATTACATGATTTTAAGTTGAGGGTGGATCTACTTGTGGGTGTTGATTTCTTCTTGGGGTTTTTATTGTCGTGCCTCTTTTCCTCGGAGTCTTGTTCCTAGTAGAGCCTGGATGTTTACGCGTATTGTGTTTATTTTGTGATGTTTTGTGGTTAACTGGGAGGTGAGTAAGTATTTAGGATAGTTGACATATTTTTGTTGATTTTTCTTAAAATGATAAATACCTCTCCAATTGTCTATATGGTAACTGCGTGATGAGCATCTATATGTGACTATTGTGAATCTTTTTATGGCATTAGTATTAGGGACATGATAATCACTACTAACAATTGCATGAACCGAATGGATAGTAACTTGTGATGTACCTTTATGCCATGTGTGTGTGAGATGCTACCAAGTTCTCGTTGTGTGTTAACTCCAGAACTTTCCAAGTTGGTTTTGCCTTGGTTGTAGGATAGCAGTTAGGAAAGGATCATAGGCCATTCTTGATATTAGTCCACTTTTATCCTAAATGACCTTCCATGTGTGAATAATATCCCTTGATCCTGATTTTGAGCCTGAATGCCTATTGTTTTTATTATACTTATCACCTTCCTATTTGTATCACAATGAACCTATTTGGGCCCTGATCCTCCTTGGGTATTGTGCACTTTGACTTAGGCAAATAGCCTAAGTTGAGGGTGGCTATCATAGGGGTGTGTGATGTAAAGTGAGTATGAAGAAGGGTAATAAAATATATATATATATATATATATATATATATATACAAGGCTGGGTGTGGTAGAAAAAGAATGAGAAAAGAAAAGGTGTGCAAAAGAGAAAAAGATTGATTAAATGATGTAACGCCCCAAATTTCTGAACCGAAATGATACACGGTGCTCATGACCCCGAAGAACCACAAGCTAACCCATGACTGATATCTGTACCTGTAAACTGCATAATATCTCATAAAATATGTAGAAACATGCACTGTAAGGCCATAAGGTTCAATACTAATACATATCTGAAAAACATGGTATAACAATACCAAAAAGAAACATAAATACTGAAGTCTGAACATCTAATCTGACATCTAGTCTAAAAACCTCTAACTGAACTGAATAAGGAGTTAAAGGACCATGTCTCCAACTAACTGCATGAACTAAAAAACTAATCTAAAATACTGTATTAAAGTAATAATAATATTGTCCTCGAATGAAGAGGAGCACTAACTGCCGAAATCTGTAATGCTACTGCTGCTCTGAAACTCATCCCTCTGTACTTATGGCGTCAAATAAAACACCATAGCATGAATGTGTCAGTACGACTGAATGTACTAGTATACGAGTGAGGTAGGCTAAACGCAAAGGGTTATATATGCATGAACAATGCTGACTGATATGAACGTGATAATACATACATTCATACATATTTGCAACTAAATTCATGGTGATACTGACTACTGAGTCTGAATACTGACAACATGAGTTTACTGATGCTGAGATGCTAAATAACTGAGTTTACTGATATTAAGATACTGAATGACTGAGTTTACTGATATTGATATGTAATTTACTAATAAATGAGGAACTAATACTGTATTACTGAATACTTGGAGACTGATACTATATAACTGATAAAGGAATGATTGTTTCTAATAGTTCTGATTATGAAGAACTGATTTGATTGATCGTATATAACAGTCCTAAAACTGAGCTCATGATAACATGACTACTGAGTATGAATACTGATGACATGCATTTACTGATAATATATCATGAATGATAACTGAATTCTAATAATTGATATATCTAATAACATGAGTTCTGATAACTGGTAGCATGAATGACTGTATCTGACAGTCCTAAATCTGATGGAACTAGTTGAGTTCCGTACTGTATCTGAGTTAATATATCTGACAGTCCTGATATCCTAAAGAACTATCTGAGTTCTTTAATTGAGACTGATACTGAAACTGTGGGAAGTAGTTATCTAACCGACATGCCCCAAATACGCTATAATATCTAAGCTAGGGTCCAATCTTTGCCCTGATTGGAAGGGTGTCAATACCGCGCCAATGGTAAGGACAAGCTGTGAGTGACCCTCATCTGGCATGTACTCTAATGAGAACAGTGGTAACCCTCATTTGACAGGTTAAGCCACCTCATCTACTCTCAACTGACAAGTATTAATGACTCAACCTATGCTGGATACATAGTTTTGGAACGTAAGGACTGCTTCTAAGAATCACACCCTCTACTAGTAGGTGAGTTCCCATCCTTGGGTTCGCTCGGTGCTGAATCCTACTCCCAACTAAATGACACTGAACTGATTATACTGAAATGATTTCCTAGTTCATACTAGAATTAACTAAACTACTACTGATTGTTCTGTTTAACTGAACTAAACATGGACTGAGTTTATTGAGTACCGATGACTAGCAGAACACTACTGAATTCTGTTAACTGACTAAATGCTACTAAGTTTTGTTAGCTGACTGAGTTTACTGATGTCTGAACTGAATACTAAACATAATTGTACTAATACTGAGATTTACTAAATTCCATAGATTGACAAAATATTACTGAGATTACGTAGATTACTGAGTACTGAGTAAAACTGAACTGATTCTGCCTTTACATGAGTTTTCCGGAGTCATGAGACTGACTGAATTCTACTGAATATGGCTTGACTGAGAGTATTGTGAAAACATGACATGGCTCTAGGAACACACCTATATTTTTCAGGTACAAATACCTCCAGGACTCAATGGAAGGAAACTGACATGACTTGACATACAAGATTACTTGACCAACATTAACAATCCATAATATAGCATCTACGGGGGATTCATAAATCATGTGGTTTTCATAACCTTTTCATATAGCTAACATCATAGTCAATTCTAAAATCATGACAAGCCAACAACATATTCATAGCACATTAATAGCATAGAAATCATCTTGATCAAGTAAACATGGCATAACTTAAGAGACATGGCAAAATCTTGGAGCATGAAGACTAGGTACTTGATCATCATTTATTCATTGAGGCACATTATCAAACACATGGTAGGCATAGCTTTAGCATGGGAGTCAACTTAAGCACATGGATATGGTATGGAATCATCATTTAGATCACAAATAGGTCAAAGTGCTCAATTCTTCTTCACTTAGGCATTTTAATAAACACCTTGCATGCACTATTTAGGGCATAGGCCCAATGATCAATTTTATACACCATAAAACCATAATTCAACTCAATTCCACCACTTGAATCCATAAAAGATCATGGTATCATGAACAATAGGTAAAGATTCGAACTTTATTCACACAACATGGAATTCACGTGAAATCATAAAACATGGAGTAAGGACTTGTTAATTAAGCACTCTTAAACCATGAAAACATGATTATGCCTATTATAGGCATTTCGTCGAACACCTTGCATGCACACTTTATGGCATAGGTGTTCTTAATAATTTAGTCATCTTAAACCACTCAATTTCATGGGTTTTAACTACAAGCACACATACTTCATGGGAATCACCCTAAATTAACATCTTGAAGCATAAACAACAACCATCAACATGTACATGATCATATCTCACCAAGACAATCACAAGATAGTATTTAAAGCATGGTTCTTGGACTCCTACGGATGAAAGGAATCCATGGATGAACACTACACATACCTTAGGTGGAAGATTCTTGAAGAAATTCTTAGACATGTTCTTGATTCCTTGACTAGGGTTCTTGTTCCTTTGAGAGAAAATAAATTGGCTCTTGAGTTTGAAAAACTTGAATATCATATATTCTTGAAGAAGGATTTGATTCTTGTTATAGGTTATGATCTTGAGGGAAACCCTTCTTTTGATGTTGAAGATAAATGAGGAGTTATGTTCTTCAATTGATGGGATTTAGGTCTTCAAATTGAAACCCTAGCTTGAGCTCTTGAAAGAATTTTGAGAAGAGGAGTATATTTTGCTGCAAATAAGCCTTAATCCCGTGTTTGGGGTATATATAGGGGTGGAAGATGACCAAAATACCCCTAAGGAACAATTAAGGTCAAATCTGCCCCTAATTGACTGTCTGATAGGCTGAAGTAAATTGATCATAACTTTTTATTTAGATGTCCAAATGGGATGAAACTAATTTCATTTGAAAGAAGACTCAAGGATCTTTCCATTTATATATAAAAGCTCTCACAGTTCATTATATATTGGGAGTTATGATCGTTTGAAGTTCACCCTGAAATGCTGAAAAAACTTAAGTTAAAGTGACCAACAATTTATTGGCTAATCACCAAAACCCCCATTTTATGTTTTCATATCATCTGTTTGAATTCACCTTGTAGCTATAGTCTCAAATTAGTTTAATCACTACTCACATTGTTCCCTGTGGATTCGACCCCGACTCCATCATAGGCCAACTGAATTTAATAAGATGTACACAATACAAATTAAATAACAAGTAGACAGGCATTGTTACATAACAATTATCAATGAATCAACAATACAACAGCAACAGGTCACATAGAGCTCACAAACAAGCCACATAACCATCAAGAGTATCAACCATACAGTAAACATCCACAAAATCAACAACAATACCATAAATAACAATCATATCCTTCTAAAACTAGCAATTAGAAAACCATTAGCTCGTTATTTACTTAATAACCCATACAACCTCTCAAATTCAACATAAATATGTACTCATATGCTATGGGAAATATTTTTTCCCAACTAGTCATGACCGGCAGGGAACGATCAATGTTAATGTACCGTACCAGCGTGGTAAACGATCCTCAATAACAAGTAATATCAATATCATATTCGTATCAACGTAGTACCCGATCCTCCATAAATAAGTAATATAAATATACATATTCGTACTGGAATGATAACTGATCCTCCGTAAATAAGTAATATCAATATACATATCCGAACCGCGCGTGGTACCCGATCCTCCATAAATAAGTAATATCAATATATATATCCGTACTGGCGCGGTACCCGATCCTCCATAAATTAGCAATATCAATTTACATATCTGTACTGGCGTGGTACCCGATCCTCCACAAATAAGTAATATCATTATACATATCCGTATTGGCATGGTATTCGATCCTCCATAAATAAGTAATGTGAATATACATATCTATATTGGCCTGGTACCCGATCTCCATAAACAAGTAATATCAATATAAATATCCATACCGGCGGGATACCCAATCCTCCATAACCATATGAGGTATGTTTTGTCAAATAAACCCACATCTCAGGATACTGTACAATGTACTAAGTTTACAAGTATATTTAAAGTTATAAGACAATTACATCAAGTAAATTTTCAATAATTATTTATACACATCTCAACAATCCAAATATCATCAAATTCAAGCATGTTCGAATATCATTCAACAAGCATATAATTTAGGAGCATACACACAATTAAATTTGGTCTAAACTTCAATTAAACCGTAACCTACCTTAACCGAAGAATCCAAATGCAAGCTCATTTGCAAGGGTCTTGCCCTTCCATAAAACTTTCAACCATTTCTAATCTGTTCACATATACAATCCTCATAAGAGTACAAATTTAGTGACACTCATTTTATAAATTATTACTCTAAAAATTCTAGACTTAAACCCTAAGATTGTCAAATAGTGGCGGATATTCATATGTCAAATATACCAACCGGAACAGTGATGCCAATTATATACCGTTGCATGCAGTTTATTTTTGGTTTCATTCCCTGACTTCTTTTTCATGCAAATTAATATTAAATTATTATTAAAGTTGAAATGTTAATAAAGACAAAATATCCTCCTTTCTCTTTCCACCATTATTGCCAAACATTAATGTCTTCTTAAGTGACTGTATTATTTTTTTTTTAATCCTACTTCTAGGCTAATTCATTAGAAAATGTGAAACCAAGTTAAGTACTGGTTTTAAAATATCCCACAAACACCAAATCAACAACAGTATTACATAATATAATCGAAATTCTAAGTAAAAGATGGCCTGAAGTTTTAAGCCGAGAGATTTCTTCTTCGAACTCCAATTGGGGAAAATCGTTGTTATTGTGCCTCCCCTTTCTGATTCTATTAATATTGTAAATGGTAAACTCTAATCATTTAATTTCATTCTTATATTATCCACATAAATAATTAAATTGTAACTTTGACCCATTAATTTTACTGATTAATTTAATTATCTAAAACACCTAAAAATTTCACTAAATCATCAAAATTTATTCGAAACCTTGAGAAAATAAGCCAGATAGATATATTGACTAAAAATTACATTTCAGACCCATTAAAAATACCACGATACTAATCTGAGGTCGTCTCGATCAAAAGTTGACTATTATCAAGTTTAACTTTCTCAAACTCAATAACCCCATTAATAACCTAAATTACTTTTGAATAACTCGGGAATAGATCCTACTCATAACCGTAAGTCATAAATCATGTATACAACTACAGGAAGATCTAGAATAGAAAAGTCAAGTAAAATTTCATAAACAACCGGAAGGGTCATAACAATTTCAATCTCTAATCTACTCACTATTAAGACACTAATATCCCAAGAAGAATAGCGTATAATCTACATTCACATTTCAATAATAATATATAAATCTAATACACTTTGTTCTAGCAATATATATACCACCAAAAAAAATTTTACCAATAAACAAATATATCAAATTTCATTCTCTAAAAGCTTGT
>NW_025837905.1:0-5791 GCF_002878395.1 Capsicum annuum | reverse complement strand
TGATGCACCAATACCAGCAGCATCAAAATTTGTTTTTGACTATCAAACTTATTTGGATTCTATTTTTCATAAATGAACTATGTAACCCCACTAATTCTGGATGTATTAGTGAAATTGGATTTTCCATCCAAGTTCATTTAGACTAATTTGGGCCCTACACCTTTATCTACTAATTTTCTCACTTTTCGACCAATAGGGAAATGAGTTTGGGTGTATTGGGACCCTGACCAAAGGTCTACCCAACCTACACTCAATATTCTAGATCTACTGGCACAACCAGAATTTACATACGAGATCATCTTACTAAAGTTTTTGCCCGGTGGCTATTTGAACCAATGAAGATTTCAAAATAGAAAATTCGCTCTAAAAACCAAATGAACTGCCTGATAATTGAACTGTCAATCCCAGTAAGTCATAAATGACTTGGGGAAGCTATTAAGAAGCTGTACCAAAAAATATAAGCAGACATATGAAAAATGACCTAAAGGGTCATTACAATAACCATTACTAAATGGACTTTTTTCCTTGAATGTCAATGGATAGAAAGAATCTTAAAAGCTTGAAAGGATGATGTAAGGCCCCGTAAATTTCCCTCTTAGTTTGAGTCATAGGGCATGTCAAGTAATGTATGATTCTGGCCCTAAAAGATTGAGAAGTTTCTTCCTAAATGAGTAACGTGTTAACCATATAGAATTTCCCTAATTTATAATTTTTACCACGTGGTAAATCTGATAATCTTTCCATCGATATAGGATTTGCCCAAATAGGACACTCGGGTAAGAAGTTATTGCCAATTTAAGCCTTAGCTATAAAACTGCACCATTTAAGTGATTGGCGCGTCACAGAGATGGTTGATTTAGCAATTGTCAATTTCCATTCGGACTCCGCGATTGTGGTGCATTGCGGAGGAGTCCCAGGTCCCAACTAGTGGGAAATGTAATTGCTCCGCGTCGTGGAGGCTGCCAATTTCCCAATTGTCAAATTCCAGTAAGCCAGCGCAATTAGTGGCATGTCACGAAGGCCAGTGAAATCAGGTTCTAGTTTAATTTTTCCAGTTTCACATAGATCTTTAAAAGGGCATTTTGGACCTTTTTTAAGACTATAAAATCATGGAAACACTAAATCAAAGTCATTTACAAGCATCCTATAAGGGTTTTCTCAAGCTATCTCAAGAATTCACCATGGATTTTCTAAATTGAATCAAGATTCAAGGTTCCCAAGTCAAGGACCTCCAGATCCCCTATTCTAGAGCAAGAATAGAGTTCCAAATGTAAGAATTCACCCAAATCTTCTAATTCAAGGTATGTGGAGTTTTGAGCAAGAGTAACCCTTTCACCCTTGTGTCCAAAATTTTTATTTACGTCATGATTTTACTGAAATTATGGGGTTTTTACATGAGTTTGAAGTGGGGTTTTCACCCATATTTATTGAATGCATTATGTTGATATTTCTTATGAATTGAGAGTTAAATGTCCTGATTTCTATATGTTTTCTTAAGATTTTACAGCTGGATAAACCCCATGACTTTACTCCTTGAGAAGCTTATATTTGAAATGTTGAGATATTGAAGCATATGACTACATTGAGATTTTGAGATGAATTTCTGAAATTTCTGGATATCCACATAATTTATGAATCTATATTCTATATATTATGCTTTTGATAAGCTTTAACTTGAAATTGAACTATGGGTTAGTAAGACCTATTCGAGACTTATGAAATTATGAACTCTTGTGCTATAAGCACACATGAATTGAGTATTTTGAGATGGTTGAAAAATTGAATTGACCTAATGGTCTGAAAGCTTTGAAATCCACTTTACTATATGAGATAATTGATTTGATTAATGGGTTCGTAGTGAACTATGAGATTGTTCTAAAAGTGAATTTTTATGAGATGAGCGTAGGTAATCTGAAGGGAGTGGTATTTAGGACTGAGTGGGTAAGCTACTACGGTTTATTTCCCCAAAAACTACGTGCCACCATAGGATGTAAGCCTGAGGATGATTATATTATGATTATGAGTGGGCCTGAGGCCGATTTGATTATGTGGGCCCAAGGTTAATTTTTTTTAGTGATCACTAGACCTAGATTATACTCCTTGGAAAGAGTATGACGCTCCTTTCCAAAGTGGGGTCTCATACTTAGGAGGACAAAAAAGTTGGACTACATATAGCTTTCATGGTTTATGTCAGTTATGAGAACCTCCCTTGCCTTTCGAATATCGAAATTAAACGCTTATTTTCCTTCCCTATAAGACATTTTCCTAAATGGTTGAATTACAAAGATATTTCCTAATCAAGGTATTGCATTGAGATGAGATATTTTCTAAAGTGAATGAAATGCCTTCAAGTATGTTTTCAAGTTTTTTGATTTCGAATTCGAAGTATATGAGTTTCTAAATGGTTGTGAGATGTTGAGCATTGAGGAAGTTTTACTCTTTATGAGGCATATGCATGAGTTGAATATATTTTTTAAAATCCTTGTTGCCTTTGGGTATTGAGCATAAGAGAAGATTTTTGATTTTGAAGTTAAACAATGATGACTCACAAGATTTGTGTTACATACCTTATTCTTAATGATTTATAATCTTTATATTTTATACTTGTTCAAGCCATGTAAGTCATCTCATACTGCATACATAATTTGATTGAAAAAGATCGACACTATTTTATACATATGCATTCACCCCTGCATACTCAATACATTCCAAAGTACTGATTCACATCTACGTCTATGTGCTATATTATCTCATAATGTAGGTACAACTTATAGTGCATGTACTATATTCCATCAGTTTGCTGCTTCCATTCATCAGGTGATGGGTCCTTTTGATTCAGGGCAATGAGTTAGTGATATAGTAGAAAAGTATTGCATTTCCCTTATTCAGTCGTATTGAGTTTGGGTGGTTGGGAGTCATAACCTAGCTACCCATAGTCAGTATTTGTTGTATTGAGTTTCATTTTGATGTAAAAGAAGAGTTATAACCTTGTGACTTTAGTTTTGTATTGAGCAAAGTCATAATAGAGTTATTTTTTGCTTTATTCTTCTAGATTATACATTTTATTCAGTTATTTATGTGTTATGCTGAGTGAAGGGTTAGCTTGGGGTCACTCGTAACCTTAGGCACCGTGTAGCATCCCAGGGGTGATTTCGGGTCATTACAAACTTGGTATCAAAGCACAAAGTTCACGTGTCCTAGGGTGTCTATGAAACCCTGTCTAGTAGAGTCTTGTGGAATGGTACAGAGATGTCTGTACTTTTGTTCGAGAGGCTACAAGGCATTTAGGAAATATCCCTATTCTTTCGAGTCTTAGATCGTGCTATAGGGAGATTCCCTATGCTCTTATGCGGATTCTCAATTTTCTCTATTCAGGCTATATCTGCTTTATTTCTAAGGTATCAGATATAGTCAAGCTTGAATCCTTATAGATAGTAATAGGATTGTAATCGAGTAGAAAGTATCCCATCAGTGTTTTTGAGTTTCGATTGTTGAATTGCATTATTCATAATTCATAAAAAGTCAGGAACTAAGCCCGAGTCAGAGGTACTTTCAGATTCCTTCTCAGAATCCATGATGTGGAGATATGCTTCCTTACCCATGTATAATTCTTTAGATATCATTATTTCTAAGTTCCGATTCCCTTCCATATAATGTTCTCAAATTCTCTCCCATTTGTTGTGTTTATATGTTTGTATGTATAGCTGAATTTTGTTGCACATGGTTGGGCTAGTAATGAAGTGTTATGTCCTTGCTTGTTTGTTAGTAAGGGGTACAAAAGTAGTTTTTAGATAAGGGGGAATATTATTTGTTTGAAGTATGAAAAGAGTTGTTAGTAACAATTGTTGTATTGGAAAGTATGAGTTATTAATGAAAGCATTTGGTGGATGGGTATTGTTAATTTGGGCGTCCTTGAGAATTGTAAGATGAGGTTTGGTCAAAACTTATAGGGCTATGAACTAAGTTGGGGATGTATAAATAGGTGGATAGTAATGATGTGTACAAAAAAGATGTGTTGATGAATTGGAAATAAGATGGGCCATGTGATTGTGATTGATTATTGTTGGGTATGAAGTTCGAGTGGGCATGCGGTTTTTGAGTATTGTAGATGTTTTATTTCATAATGTCTGAGTGAGATTAACGCTAGACACTAAGTTTGAATGATTGGTGGTCATGAAAGTAGAATAGATAACTTCTTATTTGATGGTACTAGTTATAGGAAAGTGACCTAATAGGCTTGAACAGTGTGTGCAAGGGCCTAAGTTTGTTTGGTTCGTAGTCAATTTCGATATTGTATGTATGATGTAGAAGTGCGCCCAAGGTTCCTTGAGGTTGCATTGCTCCTCGAGGATTATTGTATGTTATCTGGTTAGTAGTGGCGTTAAGTTGGTAGGTGGGATTAGTGAGAAAATGAATGATGTCCTTGATAGCTAAATCGAGGAGCTATGAATGAAGGTGTTGTATGTGATTTTGATTCTTATAGTTTAGAAATATAAGTCTATAGGGGATATAGGGGTACGCTATTACAAAAGTGGTGTGGTCCATCAAGGATTTGGAGATGCCCGTTCTAAGCATTAAGTAGTGAATGATGACTATTGGAGCTATAGAAGGTTGATGTGTGTTTCAGGAGTTAGTGTTAGGAACTGGTGTTGCGCTTTGAGGAGTGAATTGGTTAATCATGGCATGGAGCAGTAGCAGCTGAGTGAGGACATGACCCAGAATAGGAGGACTTGGAGGAAAGACATTTGAGTAGAGGGCCAGGGGTGTGGATGAGTCATAGTCGGTAATTAGGTGGGCTTTGATGTCCTCGGTTTGACCATATGCAATTCATTGTGGATGCCATACCTATGTTGTTTTATGGTGTCCTATGCTTTTGAAGCTTTTGTATACTACCTTTCTATCTTGAGCTGGAGGTCTATCGAAAACTGCCTCTCTACTTCTTTAAAGGTAGTGGTATGGACTACATACAATCTACCCTTCCCAGACTCCACTTATGTAGGAATATATTAGTATTATTATTGTTGTTGTGGTTGTTGTTTTTATTTTGATGTTTAACGCTTTGAATACATTTGAGTCAAGTTTTTTTTTTGTTTATGTCCATTGTTATATCCCCAACTCTAGAGCAAGGTGACGACAGTCGGACCAGAGTTTATGTGGTGGTTCACTGCCTTGGAGTGATGGCTTAAGTCTAAGATGGAGATGATAGAGTTGGTGACCGGGTCAGACCTTATGATTTTAGTAGATGTACCAGTGAGCGGTAGAATAGCTTTGAGAAAGATTGACGCTTGACCCAATCTCATTTCAGTACTTTTAGTTGTCCCAAAACCTGCTTATGTTTTACATTTCTGATCCATGATCCTAATTCATGTTTATGCATATAATAGAGAGTTATGTACTCTCCTAATGCATAAAATGGGGAGTTCTGGTGCTTTTGGGAGTTGGGATCACATCCCATGAGTTTTGAACTCCAAATTCAGGTCATACAACTAGTGACTTAAGTACTCGAGCAATGCTTTTAGTGATTCATGAAGTCCGAATTTATATCGTGTATGTCCTTGGGATTAGACCGCGTTGATGACTCCATGATGTTAGATGCCCCAAGCCTCAGTTGAGTACCAAATTATGTGAGATGTCCCTTCATGCTTTAAGTCCACATGTTTTAACTTTTCAGCGACCTCCTCCTTAGGTCGCGATAGAGAGGGTGAACACTTGTGCCGATAGAAGAGGGTAAATGTGTCATGTTAAGGAAGATAGTCGTATGTAGATATTGACTCTCGGGTCCTTTTCATCC
>NW_025837904.1:0-2380 GCF_002878395.1 Capsicum annuum | reverse complement strand
TAAGGGAAAGAATCTATCTAGGAAGGCAGTAGCAAACTCTTCCCACTCTAAGGGCTCTACATCTATGCCCCTGTCTACTTTTCACTGCTTAAACCACGTATGAGCTATATCTTATAGCTAATAGGTGGATAACTCAACACTCTCACTGGAAGTCACTCCCATAATATCTGTGACTTTCTGAACCTGATCGAGGAACTCCTGCGGATCCTCTTCTGACTTAAATCCTGAGAATAGGGGAGGATTCATTTGGATAAAGTCTCAAATCCTTAATGAAGTAGTATTGTCCACTGGGTTAGATAAAACAGCAGCTGGTCGTTCATTCTGAGTTGCTACTGAATTAGCTAGAGTCATGAATGCAGCTCTGAATTCTGCATAAGAGATGTGCTCTTCCAGGGGATCTTCCTGAACGGGCTTAGGTACTGACTGATTCCCAGTTCTTCTTTCGTTAGTGTTTTTGGAAGGCATATTTTGTTAATAAAAGGAAGAACAAATTAGATTGAGAGTTTAATTGGAACTTATGCTCATACGCACGACATGAATACTGAAAGAAGCAAAACTTTTCCCAAAACATCTCATAGCCTCCTATCCATAAGTAAGGCATGCTACACACTCATGCACAAGACTCTAATAGATGTGGCTTTCAGACTTCCTCAAACACTATTGGACCTTAGGCTCTGATACCAAATTTGTAATGCCCCAAGTCTTTACCTCAGTCGCTACACGATGCTTACAATGCCGAAGGACCATAAGCTAACCCATGACTGATATCTGCAGTGAGCACTAAAACATGATATTGTAATAAATACATAATAATAGGCTGAAATACCATAAGGTTCAAAATTTGTAAATACTGATAAAGTGTATCAACTGAAATAATAACCTATAAAAATGAACATTGTCTAAAAACTAGCTTGAAAATCCTCTAATCTAAAATTGCCTGAAAGTAGAGTTGATGGGACAATCCTCCAACAAACTCCATCTACTAAAATATTGAGTCTACTGTAATAATGAAATGAAAGAATATCTCAATAGATGAGGACTCAATACTAAATCTACTTCTGGCTGAATCTGGATCTATCTATGTGCGGTCAGGAACATAAGCATCCGAACCTATGATATAAGACATCATAGCATAAAGAAAAAGTATGTGTCAGTACATGGAATCTACTGGTATGCTAGATGAGATAAGGCTGAATGTAAGGGTTCATAGGCATGAACAATAATTGACTGAATGATATAGAGAAACTGTACATGAGAGTACGTGGATAATCTGAACTACTGTAAATACTGAGCATGCAATACTCTGTGTGTGTATATATATATAATATATATATATATATACTGTAACTGAGCTTTTTTAAAGCTAAGTACTGAGTTTGAATACAAAGTAACTGATAATCTAAGATTTTTGATAACTGAGTTACTGATACTGATTGACTGTATTTGACAGTCCTGATTCTATAGAACTGAACTGAGTTCTATTCTGAAGACTGAAACTAAAACTGTGGGAGGTAATCATCTAATCGACATACCCCAAATAAGATAAGATAACTGAGTTGGGGCCTAATCTATAACCCCAATTAGAAGGGTGTCAATATCGTTCCACGGGTAAAGACAAGCTGAGAGTTACGCTCATCTAGAAGGTAAAGAAATGGAGACTCACCACTATAAAGCAACTCAATAGACATGCTTAACCACCTAACATTGCACTGGAACAATCATGAAATGATGTAGCATCAAAGGATGTTCAGTAGGATAAGAACTATCATGAAACTCACAAAATAAGGATAAAATAATAGAAGTACCACAATTCAATCATAAACCATATACACCATATTCATATACATATATATAGGATGTGGAGATAGGGACAAGGGTCATGAACATAAGATTTTAATGATTTAACCTGAACTGTGTAGCTCTATCCATCCTAAAGTTCCATAGGCTTTATGTGTCTAGCTTCCCCTGTTAAAAGAGCCCCATTGCATGTTAGCCTCACAAATCAAGGAAATATTAAGACAAAACTAAAGCCACCAAGAAAACAGTTATCTTAAAATATATATCAACTATGCACCAAGCACACAATCATATAGACCCTCAACACTGGAAAATATGGTTTCTACTGTTCGTCCCCTGGGACTTACACCTTTACGGTGAGCTACACAATTTCCTTTAAGCCCAAATTAAAACAATTTGCTCATAAAACCCACCAGTAGCTCAGGAGTCTTTCATTAAGCCATTTACCACTTGGTATCATCATACCAATATGCTTGCAAGCTAATATATTTATGCTAAACCAATACACATAACAAAATGGGACTCCCAAGTTCCGTTCAAAATTCAAAACCAAGTCCATCCACAATTATTTTCATTCATTTAT
>NW_025837903.1:0-3968 GCF_002878395.1 Capsicum annuum | reverse complement strand
GTTTGAGTTCTCCATCTCAAAATCTTCTCTAATCTTTGTTTGCTCGTCGTTTAGATCATGCCTCCTAGATCTAGAACACAAGGTAATTCTTTTGTCCCATCAGGGGATAATTCTGAAGGGGTACGTCCTACGTCTGGAGTATATCTTTGATCTCATAATCCTATTTCTGATGGTGCTGGATTTCCTCCTATTCTGGATAGTTCTCATCAGGTCACTTAGGGAAACTTCATGAACATAGAATTTTGTTAGTCTATTCATGCCTGTGCCCAATTGGTTATTGCTTAGGCTGAGTGTGGTGTGGCTGGCGCTTTATCTACTGAGGCCACAAGGGTTAGTCAATTTATAAAGATGGATCCTCCAACTTTTACTAGGGTAAAGATGGAGGATGATCCACAAGGCTTCTTGGATGATATGGAAAAGATCTTTTGGGTGATGCAGGCTAATAATGTAGAGGGAGTTAACTTTGTAGCTTATCAGCTCAAGGATGTTACTTATCAGTGGTATGAGGAGTGGGATAGGGATATAGGTGATATGGAAAAGAAAGGGTTATGGGAGTCCTTTTCTAATTCCTTTTTAGATCGATTCTTTCCTCAAGAGTTAAGGGAAGCAAAGATGGAGGAGTTGTGAACCTTAGGTAGGGGAGGATATCTGTAAAGGAATATACTTTGAAGTTCCATTAGTTATCAACGTATGCTCCTGATTTAGTGGCTGATATAAGGTAGAGAATGAGGAAGTTCGCTTCTAGGTTGAATAGAGATTTGATTCTGGAAACTAAAACTACCTTGTTGATTAAAGATATGTACATCTTGAGGTTGACGATTCATATGTAATAATATAGGATAAGAAGAGAAAGCAAGTGGGGTTTAGGGATAGGCAGGGAAAGAGGAGTAGGTTTTGTGACTAGGGAGGTACTTAGTCTTAGGGCAGTTTCTTTATGTCCTCCTTATTGATTTTGTGGTCGTCCTTATTGGTTTTATTACAAGGAAGAAAGGGACAAATGCTTCAGGTGTGTCTAGGTAGGCCATCAGCTCAGGGATCTTTTGGTCGATAAGGTTGCTACGGGGAAAAATAATACTCTCGTGACTTTATCTTTTGCTCCTACGCCTGGTGGGGTAGAATCTTCTTCTACTACTGCTCCTGGTTCTAGTATTGGTCGAAACAATTTGTATGCTTTGGCATTCCGATAGGAATCCAAGGTATCACCTGATGTTGTTACTGGTACATTACAACTTTTCTCTCTTGACGTATATTGTTTGCTTGATCTAGGTCCATTTTTTCTTATGTGACTTCATATGTGGTTGTATCTTTTGGTATCAATCCAAAAGTTATCTCAGATCCTTTTTTTGGTTCTACCTCGGTAGGTGACTCAGTTATTACTAAGAGAGTCTATAGGGTGTATGTGGTAGTTGTTAGTAAAAAGCTAACCTTGGTAGATCTGTTTGAGTTGGATATGTTAAATTTTGATGTGATCCTAGGTATGGATTGGTTGCATTCCTGTTATGCATCGGTAGATTTTTGAACCCATTGGGATATCTTTAAGTTCCCTAGTGAACCGGTTATAAAATGGAAAGGTAGCTCTTGAGCTCCTAGGGGGAGGTTTATTTCTTATCATAGATCTCGGATGTTAATCTCTAAGGGTTATCTTTATCACTTGGTCCAGGTTAAATATTCTAACTTGGAAGGTCCTACTTTTTCATCGGTCCCTTTAGTTAATGAGTTTCCAGAGGTCTTTTTTGATGATTTTCCTAGTGTTCCTCCAGATAGAGAAATAGAGTTTTGTATTAATTTGCTTCTGAACATTCATCTAATTTCTATTCCTCTGTATTGAATTGTTCCAGCTGAATTAAGGGAACTCAAGGAGCAACTTAAGGATCTTCTGGATAAATGGTTTATTCTTTCTAGTATTTCTCTATGAGGTTCACCGGTGTTGTTTGTGCACAAAAAAAATGATTCCCTTCGGATGTGCATTGACTACAGGCAGTAAAATAAGGTGACGTTCAAGAACAACTATCATCTTCCTCGAATAGATGATTTGTTTGAGCAGTTATAGGGTGCCAATATCTTCTCTAAGATAGTTCTTCGATCTAGGTACCACCAGCTTAAGATTAGGGAGGTGTATATCCCTAATACGACTTTTCATACTCGGTATGAGCATTTTGAGTTCTTGGTGGTGTCATTTAGGTTGAATAATGCTCCGATAATATTTATGGATTTGATAAATAGGGTGTTCCGGCAATATTTGGATCTCTTCGTCATTGTTTTTATTAATGACATTCTGGTTTATTCAAAGAGTGAGGTGGATCATGTTAATCACCTCCACCTGGTATTGCAGACCTTAAAGAACAACAGTTATTTTCCAAGTTCTCTAACTGTGAGTTCTGGTTTAACATTGTGACCTTTTTGGGCTATATTATTTCTAGTGAAGGGATCATGGTGGATCCGCAGAAGGTTGTTGCAGTGAAGAGGTGTCCTAGGACCACGACTCTATCTGATATTCATAGTTTCTTGGGTTTAGCCAGGTATTATAGGCGGTTTATGGAAAGCTTTTCTTTGGTAGGTTCTTCTTTGACTAAGTCAACTCAGAAGAAGGTTAAGTTTTCTTGGTCTGATACTTGGAAAGAGAGTTTATAGAAGTTGAAGGATAAGTTGACTTCGGCTCCAATCTTGACCTTGTTGGAAGAAAATAATGGGTTTATGGTTTATTAAGATACATCTCGGGTAGGGCTTGGTTGTATTTTGATACAACATGGGAAGGTGATTTTCTATGCTTCCAGGCAGTTGAAGGTACATGAAAGAAATTATCCTACTCATGATTTAGAGTTATTAGCAGTTGTGTTTTCTTTGAAAAATATCTCAAAGTGTGTAACCTAACACAATAATAACCCAAGGTTAATTATAATATCCCAAAATAATAAACGAAACCTACTTAAAACAAAATAGGAAAATTATGTAGATAGTGGTCACGCCTCTGACAACAAGTCATTAGGACTAATCACGACTCGTTGCCTGCTGTCGTAGCTCTCTTTGGCTTCAGTGGTCATGACTCCTTAAGTGATATAATGAGTCATAGGCTGCAAGTTGTCATTACTTTAGTGTATTTTCTCTTTCAAAACTTTTGAGTCTGCTGTCAGGATGACTCATTACCATGAGTCCTAGTTAGTCATTATGACTCATGGTTGTAACACCCCGCATTTCCAGGCTAGAACTCGAACTTTCGTTCCGACATGAATATGGTCTAATACATTATTTGTATATGTAAATATGTGCCATGATCATTATCCTACTATGAAGAGTGCTTATGAGGTAAAAAAAATTCATAGGAAACACTTAGAGCAAATTTGAGTTAAGATCTTTTGATTCGACCAAATTTTGTTATTTGATCCTACAAAGGTCCGCTTTGAACGTGTATAACTTCTTTAATCTGTGGAATTTTGGGTTCTAAGACCCACCAAATTATAAATAATTCAGTCCTCTTACCAACTCATCTTATTTTTCCTTAATTAGATACCCGAGAAAAAAGTTATGTGCATTTTCGTGAGAAACCAGTGAGGGTCTGTAATTTCAGCGTGTCAAGGACCTTGTGCTCTTGGACAATCAGTGTGGCTTGAACCTTGTTCAAAAATTCTAAAATACCGTTTCCTCTTCAGTTTCTCATGGGTAAACTGGTCATTTATATCTTAAACTATCCTATAACTAATAGTAACGTGAACTGATCATCCCATAACCCCAAAACACACTAATTACACAATTCCTCTTCTCTTAAATTCTAAAGAACACCAAATAAGGATTCTTCTTTAAAAATTCAACTTCCAAGGATCCAAATTAATGCTTTTCTTCAATAAATTAAGAAATTGAGGTATGTGGGTATTCAATAAGGATCTTCTTTCATCCTCATGCCCAAAATTATGATTTCTATTTATGAATTTTTTGAATTCCATGAACTAGGGTTCCATAAAGTATAAATTCCA
>NW_025837902.1:0-2968 GCF_002878395.1 Capsicum annuum | reverse complement strand
ACTGTTCCCGTTTGTATGGGCGGGATCATTTGGTTGGTGAAATATGTGAAATGGCGCGAACGGGGTGTTTTGGGGCAAAATTGGTGTGCTATATCCCACAGCTCTGAGGATAGGCTCGGGGTCCGGGGGTGCCGTGGGCTAAAAATTAACCTTCGCATTCCAGGAGGCTGGAGAGCATCCTAGTGTCACCCATTTGTATGGGCAATGCCATTTGGTTAATCAAACGAGCGAAATGACGTGAACGGGGCAGTTTAGGGTAAAATCAGTGTGCTATAGCATACGATTCTGAGGGTGGACCTGGAGTTCGAGGGTGTCGTAGGTCAAAAATCAACCAGGGCATGCCAAGGAGACTAGACAGCATCCTAGTGTTTCTCGTTTGTATGGACGGGGCCATTTGGTAGGTCAAACAGTCGAACCGATGTGAATGAGCTATTTTGGGGCCAAATCGATGTGCTATAGCCCAAGGTTCTGGGGTGGGCCTGAGGTCCGGGGGTGCCATGGGCCAAAATTTAACCTGTGCATGCTAGGGAGGCTGGGGAGCATCCTATTGGTGTCCGTTTGAGTAGGGTGGGACATTTAGTTGGTCAAACAGGAAAAATAGCTCGAACGGGGCATTTTGGGGCCAAATCGGTGTACTATAGCCCACGGTTCAGGGGGTGAGGCCACGGTCCGAGGGTACCGTGGCCCAAAAATCATCATAGGTATGCCAGGAAGGCTGGGAAGCATCCTAGTGTTGCCCATTTATGTGGGTGAGGAAATTTGGTTCATCAAAAAGTGAAAAAGGCATGAACGGGGCATTTTGGTGCCAAATTGGTGTGCTATAACCCACGATTCCGGGGGTAGGCCTTGGGTCCGGGGATGCCGTGGGCCAAAAATTGACCTGGGCATGCTAGGGAGGCTGTGGAGCATCCTAGTATTGCCCGTTTTTGTGGGAGGGGCCAATTGGTTGGTCAAAAGGGAAAAATGGCATGAACGAGACATTTAGAGCCAAAACAATGTGCTATAGCCCATGGTTTTGGGGGTGGGCCTGGGGTCCGGGGGAGTCGTAGGCCAAAAATTGAACTGGGCATGCCAGAGAGGCTGAGGAGCATCCTAGTATTGCCCATTGTGTGGGCGGGGCAATTTGGTTGGTCAAACAGGCAAAATAGGACGAACGGGCCTTTTTGGGCAAAATCGGTGTCCTATAACCCACGGTTCTGGGGGTGGACCCTGGGTCCGGGGGTTTCATAGGATGAAAATCAACCTGGGCATGCCAAGGAGGCTGGGGAGCGTCCTAATGTTGCTCGTTTATGTGGGTGGAGCCATTTAGTTTTTCAAAAGGATAAAACGGCATAAATGGGGAATTTTGGGGCCAAATCGGTGAGCTATAGCGTACGGTTCTGGGTGTGGGCCTGGCGTACAGGAGTATCGTGGGCTAAAAATTGACCTGGGAGTGACAGGGAGACTTAGGAGCATCCTATTGTTGCCCGTTTATGTGGCGAGGTCATTTGGTTAGTCAAACAGGTGAACCGGCACGAATGGTGTATTTTGGGGCCAAATTTGGGTGTTATAGCCAACGATTACGGGGGTGGGCCTGGGGTTTGGGGGTACCGTAAGTCAAAAATTGACTTGGGCATGCTAGGGAGGCTAGAGAGCATCTTAGTGGTTCCCGTTTGTGTGAGAGGGGCCATTTGGTTGGTAAAACGAATGAAACGGCGCAAACGGGGCATTTTGGGGCCAAATCGGTGTGCTATGGCCCATGGTCCTAAGGGTGGGCCCAGTTTTCGGAGGTGCCGTGGATCGAAAATTGACCTGGGCATGCCAGGGAGGCTGAGGAGTATCCTAATGTTGCCCATTTTTGTGGGCGGGTCCATTTGGTTGGTCAAACGGGCGAAACGGCGCTAATGGGTTAATTTACGGCCAAATTGGTGTGCTATAGCTCATGGTTCTGAGGGTGGGCCCGAGGTCCATGGGTGCCATGGTCTAAAAATTTACCTAGGTGTTCTAGGGAGGCTAAGGATCATCTTAGTGTTTCCCGTTTATGTGGGCGGGGCCATTTGGTTGATCAAACAGGCAAAACGGCACGAACGGGCATTTTCTGCCAAATCAATGTGTTATAGCCCATGGTTCTAGGGGTAGGCTCGAGGTTCGATGGTGTTGTGGGTCAAAAATTGACCTGGGTGTGCTAGAGGGGCTGGGGAGCGTCCTAGTATTGCCCGTTTATGTGGGCGGGCCCATTTGATTGGTCAAACAAGAAAAATGGTGTGAACTGGGCATTTTAAAGATAAATCGTTATTCTATAGCCCACGATTCCGAGGATGGGCCTGAGGCTCGAGGGTGCCGTGGGCTAAAAATTAACCTAGCCTGGGGAGCATCCTAGTATTGCTCGTTTATGTGAGCGGTGACAGTTGGTTAGTCAAACAAGTGAAATAGCGTGAGTGGGGCATTTTGGGGCCAAATCGATGTACAATACCCCACGGTTTTGGGGGTGGCCCTGTGGTTCGGGGGTTTCATGGGCCAAAATTCAACCTAGGCATGCCAGGGAGGCTGGGAAGCATCTTAGTATTGCCTGTTTATGTGGGAGGGGCCATTTGATTCGTCAAACAGGCAAAACAGCCTGAACGGGCCATTTTGGGGCTAAATAGTGTGTTATAACCCATGGTTTTATGTGTGGACCCATGTTCTGGGGGTTTCGTGGTCTGAAAATTGACCTGGGTGTGCTAAGGTAATTGGGGAGCATCCTAGTATTGCCCATTTGTATGGGCGGGGCCATTTAATTGATCAAACGGGTGAAATGATGCAAACGGGGCATTTTAGGTCTAAATCGGTGTGCTATAGCCCATGGTTCCGAGGGTGGGCCCGGGGTTTGGGGGTGACATAGGCCAAAAATTAACTTGGGTGTGATATAGAGGTTGGGAGCATCCTAGTGTTGGCCATTTGTATGGGCGGGGCCATTTGGTTGGTCAAACGGGCAAAATGACACGAACGC
>NW_025837901.1:0-4472 GCF_002878395.1 Capsicum annuum | reverse complement strand
TATTATTTAAATATCACTTTAAAGTATCAAATAAAAATAAATATAAAAATTATTTCATAAATTAAATTATTATTTATGAAAAAATTAATGACAAAATAATTAGTCCTCCATATATGACAGAATTCTCAATGATTTCATCCCTAATTTTATTATGCAATATCTCCATAATAGTAAAAGATTTATCTTGTATTTCTGAAGGTATACTAGAAAGTTCATCTCCTTCTTCATATATGTAAACTACATGGTAACAAATATATCACTTTTAATGAATTATTTATTTAAAATCAAATATTCGAGAAATTTTCTTACAAGTGTTGTCAAACTATCATGTATTCTTGTAACGTGATTCATCTGTCAGTTGTTATCATTAATAATAAAAAGTAAAAAGTTGAATATTCTTCGAATCATCATCAACAACAACAATAAACCCAGTGTGTTCCCACAAAATGGAGTCTGGAGAGGGTAAGATGTATGCAGTCCATACCGCTACCTCCGATGAAGTAGAGAGGCTGTTTCCGATAGACACTCGGCTCAAGATAAAGAATGAATCATCATCAATGATTTCTTAAAAATTTTTTAAAGAAAATGATTGAAAATAAAATAATAATATATAAATCATAAATAAAATAAAGAATTATGATGTAAATATAAAGTATAAAATATAAAAATTAAACTTTAATCATACTTATAAGATATGTTAATTTTACACACACATATATATACTAGTTTCTCTAAACGTGCGTTGCACATTATATACTATGTTTGCTATATTACATTTGTATGCAAAATTTATTTCTCTAAGGATTTGTGAGACATGAAATATATAACATCAAATAACATTTATAAAATGTGTCAAGAATAAAATTCACGCAGTTCGGCCTAAGTGTGGAAAACGACAAAAAAATACAAATTTAAAGGGGGTTTGCTCGGAGGCTTGCGAATTCCTCAATTTCTTTTATAATACAATTAACAAATGAAGGAACAAACTGGGGACGTTAACAAAACATGGAGTTCGACCCAAGACTGACGAAGTACTCGTTTTGGTACGTATTCTTTGGGACATGTCCTTCTTGTAAAGGTGCTGAAAAAATGCCCTTTTGATAACAAATTCAGATGATAGGAATTTAATTTCCTTGAAGTTCTGTTGAGCTTATCCCAAAGCTTCCAATGTAGCCTTCATTGAAGTACTGTTTTCAGAGATAGTGATGATCTATTGTTCCTATCATTATCTTCATTAGAAGAATAGTGAGCGCAACGATCCCTTCCAGAAGTAGTTGAAAGATATGTTCCGGTTATCATTATCTTCATTAACAGAATTGTGAGCGAAACAATTCTTGTGTAAGACAATGTCAAAATCAAATGTTAATAGAAATACTACACAGAAACCAACATCTAATACCAGCAATACCTAAGATTAATGCTTATATTCAAACGTCTCTTGTTGTACCTAATTTGTAAAAACAACATCAGCAAGATGATCGACTTCATTTAATTCTACATATTGTGATGGTAGAAAAACTTAAAAAATTCTAAGCAACTGGTTTAAAGCGCTAATCCATGCCAAATAGACATTTTATGGAAGTAGAACAAAGTTATCAAATAGGTTGGGTCAAATTTCAACATTGTTTTGACAACTTTTCTAGCTCAATTATAAGTAGAAGAATACTCTATTTGCATACGTCTTAATTGAAAATTCATTGTTTTGACTAACGAAGATCTGATAAATATAAGGACTTTGATTAGTGAAGATTCAATAATTTTGACAAAACATCTCAGCACAAGAACTTTGCACCAGAAGGAAGGAAAATTATCTTCTTAGATAACAGAATTATACCAAAAGTATAACACGTACCTGCTAAGTAGAAAGTGTCACTATATGATTATGCGTTATTAATTATCATGTAAACTGGAAAGAAGAGAAAGATCCAAAAATATGCTATTCAAGGTTGGAAGTGATCTCGGTGTTGAGGAGTAGGAATGGAAGCCAAAGAAAAGTCAATCATGCAGAAAATTCAAATGTCCAGAAGTTAGTTAAGCACAGTAACTGGTTAGTTACAGTTACTGTTAGACAGTTAAAGAAGTAGTTGGTCACTACAGCTATATATATATATATTCCCTCATGTATAAGACAATGAAGAAATTCAATGCACAATGGATTAACCTCTCTCATCTATTGAATCTTAATCTGATCATCCTTCTTCTTCTCTAATTTTCTTTGTTCTCTTCTTTTTCTTCTTCCCTCCTCTGCTGCTATATGATCTGATCATATAGCTATTAATCCTGGTGTAATCATTCATAATTCTTCATGGTATCAAAGCCTAGTGAATCAAATCAGTACTCATACGCGATCATCATTCTAAGTCTCTTCTTGAATTGAAGAACTTGACGGTTTCTTTACTTTGAAATTTTATTGGGAAATTCTTGGATTCTTTTCCATGGATACTAATGCACATTCTACTGGAAATGGGGTTGGGAATTTATCTCCATCAATTTCTCAAAATAATGATGGTACCAGCTATCAATCCATGACTGCTTTGGATATTAATCAACCCCTTTATCTGTCAACTGCTGATATTTCAGGTAACTCCCTTTTGTCATTTCAATTGAAAGGGAGTGAGAATTATATTGTATAGAGCAAAGTAGTTAGGATAGCATTGTTAGGTCGTAATAAGTTTGGCATTGTTGATGGTTCTTGGTCAAAAGATAGGTTTCCTACTGAATTGGGAAATCAATGGGAAAAAGTCAATGTCATTGTTCTGTCATGGCTGATGAACTCAGTTTCTACTGATCTTCTTGGAGGGGTAGTACATGTATCTAATGCCCAGGCTGTCTGGCAAGATTTGAAAGAGAGGTTTGATAAGGTTGATGGGTCGAGAACTTATAACCTACATTAAGAAATTGCTACCATATCACAAGGAGTTTAGTCTGTTTTTGTCTATTTTATTAAACTGAAAGGTTTGTGGGATGAATTTGAGTCTATGGTTCCATCCCCTACTTGTAATTGTGAAAGATCAAGAGTGTTTGTGGTTTATCTACAAATACAAAAGCTATACCAATTTTTGATGGGGTTGAATGACACTTATTCTCAAGCAAGAAGATAGATTCTGTTAATGTCACCATTACCAACTGTTAACGTGGCCTACTCTATGATAATGAGTGATGAAAGTCAAAAATCTGTGGTTCAATCTGTCAATGCCACAGGACTTCTTGGTGCTGCTCCTAATGCAGGTGATGCTTTAGCTATGTATTCTTAGAATTCTTACCCTAGAGGTGGCTACCAGAAAGGAAAAGGGATTATGTGTCAAATTACAATCCTATTGCCTTTTGTGATCATTGCAAATTCAAAGGGCATTACAAGGTTGATTGTTTTAAACTGGTTGGCCATCAGGGCATCCTAAGCGTTTAGATCACAAAGGAAATGCTGACACTAGAGGTAATGCTAGTTATAGGCAAAATTATGATAACAAGTCCAAGCAAAGAAGAACAGGTCCCAGTGCACACAATGCTATAATTGGAGATTAGTAGTCTCAACCTCAACATCAACATGATCCTCAATTTTCTTTTGACAATTCTGGGACTCCACATGGACTACAATCAAGTCAACTACATCAACATGCACAAGGAGGTGCAAGATTGGGATCTGTACCACCAAGGTTTACACTTGAGCAATATATACAAATTTGTCAAATGTTATAGACTCGGGGCTATGGCATATCATTATCACCTTTAACTAATTTTGTGAATGTAGAAGGTAATTGTAGTGACCTGTTATTCACACATAATCCACTTGAGTGGATTATTGACACAGGAGTTACCAATCACATGGATTCATATATTGAGCTTCTGAATAAAGGTTCAATATCTAAGTCTGTGTGTCCTTTGAAAGTTATGTTACCAAATGGTGATGTGTCAAAAGTAATGCACACTGGTTCAAGTAACATATCTGACAGTAGCATCTTCTCAAATGTATTTCATTTACCACAATTTAAGTATAACCTATTGTCAGTGTCAAAGGATACTAGTCAGTTACAATGTTCAGCTACATTTTATCCTAACTTTTGCATATTTCAGGATCTCTGGAATGGGAAGGTGGAGGAGATTGATAGAGAAAGAGATGGTCTATATTTCATACTAAACAAAAGACTTCCAGGACATGCAAGAGCAAGCTGCTCCAATGTGACACATACAAATAATTCTAATATTAAACTATGGCATAAAAGACTTGGCCATGTTCCCTTCAAAGTTCTTTGTAGACTATTATTTATGTCAAAGGATCCTTTAGATAATAAACTTTCTGCATGTGGTGTTTGTCCTTTTGCTAGACAAACTAGGTTGCCCTTTGCAGTTAGTATTACATGTAGTAAAAATGCTTTTGACTTAGTTCATATGGATCTCTGGGCCCTATAGGGTAGCAACTTGTGATGGTCATAAATGGTTCCTTACTATTGTTGATGATTACACAAAAATGACTT
>NW_025837900.1:0-1830 GCF_002878395.1 Capsicum annuum | reverse complement strand
TACTCCCTTGCCCCTTATAAATTAGGAGCTCCTCGGTTTCTCCTACTCTCTCACTCTCAGATTCCCCTTTTTTTCCTTCACTCTTGGCCTTCTTTCCCTTTTCCCTCAATTCTCACATCTTTTTGTGTAATTCATTCACTCGAGAAGGCAATAATGGATGAAGAGTGACCTTTCGGCCATCCTTCTCAAGTGTATATCGATTGGACCTTCCATCATGTTTAGTCAACCTATCGTATTGCCAAGGCCTTCTTAACAACAAGTGACAAGCTTGCATTGGTATCACATCACAAAGCAACTCGTCATAGTAGTTGGCTACCTTAAAATGTATCAAACATTGCCTTGTGACCTTTAACTCGCCGCATTCATTCAACCATTGAAACTTGTAAGGACTAGTGTGAGGTGTAGTCGGCAATTTCAAAAAGTTCACTATTGCAACATTAACCACATTCACACAACTTCTGCTATCTATCACCATAGTGCACACACTTCCCTTCATAAGACATTTAGTATGGAATAGATTCTCCCATTGTCTAGGATCATCTATCGCCTTACTAATCATGGCAAGCCTCACAACAAAGTTTGGAACCACACACTCCCCTTCTTGCAAATATGCATCCTCACAATCATCATCATCATCATGTGGCTTATTTTTGGGTTCCTCTCCATCTTGAGTATTGGCCTTATTCTCTTTATTTTCAAGACCCACCTCCTCACCAAGGTAATACAATCTCCCTTCCCTTAGGATCACATTGCATTGTTTTGGACATTTATCGACTTTATGTCCCCAACCTTGGCACTTAAAACATTGGAACCCCTTAGGATTAGGATACTTGTGAGCCTCTTTCCTTGGTGGATATTTTTGCATTGCCTTGGCCTCGGGTTTCCTTGTAGTGGTGGGTTGGTCTTTGTTTTTGTGCCAACCCGTGGTAGAGGAAGCAACCTCCTTACCCCCGGCCAACACGAGGGTGCTTGACCCTTGGCTTTGTAACTTGTTCTTTCCTTAAGTTCTCTTTCAATTTCAACGGCTGCTTGAAAGATGCCTTCAACGGTATCAAATTTATGTAGAGTCAAGGCAGTAGCAATCTCCTTATTCAACCCACACTTGAACCGAATAATGTCATGGCCGATTTGTTCTCTCCGATGGTCAAGCTTCAACATGAGTTGTTGAAACTCATCATAATATGCCATAACACTTTGATTCCCTTGTCACAAGTTGTACAACCTCGCAAGCAACTCATGATGATAACTTTTGGGAAGGTACCGTTGCCTCATTAGATACCTTAACCGAAACCATAGTGGTGGTTTCCCATCTATCAACTCATTGCCAAATCGCTTGATGTGTTCCCACCAAGTGTTAGCATAGCCTTCAAAGTGGGCTATGGCATAATAAATCTTCTTCTCCTCTAAAATATCATTCACTTGGAATACCTTGTCACACGCCATTTACCAAGCGAGATACACCTCGGGGTCACTTTCACCCTTAAAGATAGGTAGAGTCAATTTGATGGTATTGATGCCCACGTCTCTCTCTAGGTATTAGTTTCCCCTTTCTCCATACCCTCGGTATCTCTTTGGATCCACACGACCCCCTCTCATATCCTTCTCCCTCATGTAGGCATCATCAAAGGCTCCATACCCTTCATAATCCGCTCTACCATATTCCTCAAGGTGGACGGGACGGTTTTGGACATTTAGAACTTGATTCAGAGGAATTGGATTTTGTGGAGGTGGTGGTCTTTGGTTTAGTGGAGCTTGGAAAGGGGGGTTCAAGTTTTGTGGAGGTATTTGACGTCCGATTACCTCTTTCGGAACTTGAGGAATTTGGGAATG
>NW_025837899.1:0-5138 GCF_002878395.1 Capsicum annuum | reverse complement strand
AAGATTCAGTACTTCAGTATCAGTCTAAACTTCAGTTATCAGTATTCTTTATCCAAACACAGTATTCAATTCTAGTATGAGTTCCAATTATAGCATTAGTTAGGATATCTGCTTCAGTTCAGTAACCAACTTAGAAACACAGTTTAGTTTCAAACTTGCTTGACCATAGCGTACAGTTATTAGCTACTCAGTTATAGGTATTTCAATACCTCAGACTATGGGCTATTTCCAAATCATGTAATACGGTTGGTCATGCATTTTAAAATAATATAGATTTTAAGAAATCTATGTTCAGTTACATCATGTTACTCAGTCAGTCTCTTCTCATATGCATAATACTCTATGGCCTCAACCCAACTACTCAGACTAAGAACAGTTCAGTATTACAGATCCAGTATTTAGCTACCAGTTATTTAGTTAATTAGATAAGTCAATATTTCTATCCATTTACGCTTAACACCTACATGAATCTTTTCACTAGTATCAGTTGCAGTGTGTGAGGCTTAGTTACTGCCACTTAGGTGATGTTCATACGCCTCAACTTATCTTTCCAAATCCTAATCTGGTCATGATTTTCCTACTCAATTGTGTTATACAGACCACACCAAGATTTCCTTACAATCTAGAACCACTAGAATTCTATAGAGAGAGTGTTAAAGAAAGGCTCCAGTCGACCATAAGGTTTTAGCAGATGCAAGCTCAGTTCAGTTCATGTATCATGTTCCAGGCTCAATTATGTCCTCATGTTCCTGCTCATGCCTATTGAGTAATTAATCTTGGACTCATTGTTATTTCAAGTTCAACGTAACAGTCTTCCTTGAACTTACTCATTCTCATGTTCAGATTTCAGTACCAAACTTGGTATTTAGTTCCATGCCTAGTTTTTAGTTCAAACTTAGTATCTTTTACCACTGCATGTTCAGTCACATATTAACGAGCTAGTTCAGTCATGTATTCATGCATTAGTTATGCGTGATCAGTTTATCCATACTTTTCATCATGTATTCATGCATTAGCTCAGCCATATAACCATGCATCAGATATGCATGGATTCATCTTATCCATTATGCATCAGATATGCATTCCCATTTAAGAAACTCAGTTCATCAGAACACTAAGTCCTTCATTCATAAACCAGTTACCCATGCATCAGATGTGCATTTTCAATTAAATATGCTCAGTTTTCAGTCATGTCAGTCATGAACCGATGTCTCAGTAGTGAATGTCTTGTACGTACTCCAGTTTATCATTTTTCGCCTCTCAATCTATCTTATTCGAGGACGAATGTTCCCAAAGAAGAGATATTGTAATAACCAAATCACTCTAGGTATGAACCTTTTAGAGTTCTCTAGCTCTAATACCAATTATTGAAACCCTGGGGGTTACACCACATAGTGATGGCCAGGTCCCTCAAAGTCAATCACAGACAAAAACTAGTAAAATAACCAAAAATCAAAGGACAGTGCAGGAAGAGTAAAAACATAAAAGTTTAACGTGAAAACCCCCTTTGTTCAAGGAAGTAAAATATCATGGCTTGCCCTGACAAGTACTTCAAATCCACTATGATCAAACTGTTGATTACAGCCTTCACTGAACCTAACTCTCAGTTCCTTTCGCTTGTAATAACTCTATTACAAGCTCATCTTGACAACTCTGTCAAGGAACCTCTACACTGATTAACTCTAATCAGTATCAAGCTTAGGAAACTATAACTAAGAACTTCCCTCATCAAAGAAAAAAACCACTCTTATAGCATGAGTAATTCAATTAAAAATCAGATCTCACTCAAGAACAATTCCTATTTAAGCACACATAAAGATCTAAGAACTTGAGCAGTGCTGAAAAATGGGATTTTTGTTGGCTTCACTTTTTGTAATTGCAAAAACAGTTTGATAAAGAAGAATTTTTTTCTTTTTTTGATGAGTGATGATTAGGACTGAAAAAAGATTGGTCCAGGTGTCCTATTCAGTACGAGCAACATCTGTCAGTTCGTTACATAAGAAGACAAAACTTGTGCAGACACGCATGCCAGCTATGTTGTACCATTCACATCAAGGGAACTGGATCCTTGCAGATAGCTGCTCATTGTCAAAACAATATATAGATATACGGATTGACTGAACCCTTAATTTCACTGCCAATGCCGCAGCTTTTCTCACCTTCGTTAAGTTCACTTTTTAAGTCTTGTGATAATATGTACATATAAAATGAATTTTTTTATTACTTTGAAGCTAGTTAAGAATGTAATGCCAATTTTCAATGCACATATCCTACTTTCTCACACACGAATAAATACACAGATATCTTGATTTTTTTCATTTAAAGAAAAATAAATCTTAATGTTATTTATAACGAAAAGAGCAAGAAAAACTCGCACAAAAATGGAGTCATGATTTCAACTTTATGGACTTTGAATTTTAAAATAATGACTTCATTTGTCAATAATTGGACACTACGTTTAATATTTGCACATTTTTAGTGAACTTATAAATTCAAATAAACTCTTTGTACAACACCTAGATCATGCATCTCTTATTAAAGACTTAATGCATGACAAGAAAGAGCACAATTCATATCATATCTGGCTTACGAAGATGCATGGTGTCCCTCATACCATTAAAATATATTTCAAGGACTCAAAAAATTTAGATCTAATTTGATAGAACAAAAATAGAACTTTATCGAAAAAAATGCATAGAAATCCATTACTCAATTACACTAAAAAGGCAAACCATACTTTGCAAAACCATTTCACCTAATCGATCGTGGTGAAGTCAGCAACAGATTCACCAAATCATACACCTTACGGTAGGATTGATATGAGAATGAGGTGAGTTTTAAAAAAAAATGCGACTGAATTTTTTTACTCAAAGGAAATTGAATTATGTTGTTGAGAAGAGGGCGGGGAGGAATTTAATGTTACAAATTTGGTGATTTTATGGGAGGTGCTCAGTCACTTGACGCGTTTCCGACCCAGAAGGAATGAAAAATGAAACAAGAACTTGTGTGCACTGTCTATGAAGTGGAGTATACTATCATGCCTTTATTTTTGTTTAGAAAAAAAAAAGAACCTTAAAAGAAAGAGACAAAAATCTTAATAACTTGAACATAATGCCTAAACTGTAACGCTTAGAGCATAACACCTAAAATGTAACGCCTATATATATACTCTTCACATATATTATGAAGAGTTAACTAATCAAATCTTTGTAATCCATTTTGGATTCTACTTTCTCTCACCCTATACCGAATTCAACTTGAAGAAATGAAAAACAAAAAATATTAAGTTTTGTTTTATATATATCTACTGTCACAAATAGAAATTGCAAACTAAGTTTTTTGTTTTAGATATAAAACAAAACTTAGTAGCATTTTCTTTTCTAATAGAAATTGCAAACTAAGTTTTTTGGTTTATATATAAAACAAAACTTAGCATTCTTTGCTTTTCATTGCTTCAAGTTGAATTCAATATAGAGTGAGAGAAAGTAGAATCTAAAATGGATTACAAAAATTCGATTAGTCAACTCTTCACAATATATGTGAAGAGTATATATATAGGCATTATATTTTAGGTGTTATATTTTTAAGTGTTACAGTCTAGACATTATATTTCAGGTATTAAGATTTTTGCCTGTTTCTTTTTTATGTTCTTTTTTAAAAAATAATAAAAAATAAAGGCATGATAGTACACTCCACTCATAGACCTTGCACACCAATTATTGTTTCATTTTTCATTTCTTTTGGGTCAGAAACACGTCAAGTGAATGAGCACCTCCCTTAAAGTCATCAAATTTGTAACATCAAATTCCTCTCTGTCCTCTTCTCAGCAACATAATTCAATTTCTTTAGAGCAAAAAAAAACCCAACCTCATCTTTCTCTTAATACTCACCTCACTCTCATATCAATCCTAGGGTAAAGTGTATGATTTGATGATCTATTCCTGACTTCACCATGATCGACTAGGTGAAAAAAGTTTTGCAAAGTATATTTTGCTTTTTTAGTAAAATTGAGTAATGGATTTTTGTGCATTTTTTTTGATAAAGTTTTATTTTTGTTCTATCAGATTAGATCGGATTTTTTTAAGATCTTGAAGTATATTTTAAAGAGATGATGGACACCATGCGTCTACTTAAATCAGATATGATAAGAATTGTCCTCTTTTATGTCATGCATTGAGTCTTTAATCGGAGACGCATGATCTAGGTATTGTAAAAAGAGTGTATTTGAACATAGAAATTCACTAAATATGTGCAAATATTAAATGTAGTATCCAATTATTGGCTACTGAACTCATTATTTTTAAATTTAAAACCCATAAAGTTGAATTCGTGACTCCATTTTTGTGCAATTATTTCTTGCTCTTTCCAATAGAACTACTACTAGGTACCATTATACTAAGCTAATTATTTTAGTTTTTACCTTTATATTCTTTAAAAGAAAATTATTTATGTGTATGGGTGGTATAACTTTACTAATAAATGGTCCATAAATTGATAATTCCACCCAATATTTACTCATTTTGTTTAATGGATTGTCTCCCCAATTGAAAAGTCTTTAATTTTTGTTATGTATTAAACTTGTATCCAGTGGTGGAGACGCATTATGATTGGGGGATTCAACCGAACCCCCTTCGGTGAAAAGTAATACTATTTTTATATGGTGAAAAATATTTTTTGTATATATGTAATTGATGTTGAACCCCCTTTGGTTAATTCGTGTGCCTATATTTTTCGATTTTGAACCCTCTTGGTGAAAATTCATAGATTCTTTAAGGACGTTGAGCATTAGTACAATAACAACAACAATTGGGATTGGGGGGTAAGTGTATGCAGTCCATACCACTACCTCAAATGTGAGATAGATAAGTTGTTTCTGATAGATCCCCGAATCAAAATAGAACAATCTAGACAAGGAATAGGAAAATAACAAAATATAATAGAAATCAACATATCCAATAATACCATAAACAAGCTACACTAAGTAATACAACATGCTAAACTCATACTAACCTTCTACTCTAATGTGCCTCCTCTATAACTTCCTATCTAGGTTCATGTCCTCGATAAGTTGGAGCTGCTCCATGTCATGTCTAACACCTTTCTCCAATATTTCTTCGGTCTACCTCTACCTCACTTAA
>NW_025837898.1:0-1124 GCF_002878395.1 Capsicum annuum | reverse complement strand
GGTTACTTGCTCTACCATCTCCCCCTTACCTTAAAGCCATTATTCTATGTTTTTGAATAACTTAATAAACTCTAAACCAAACTAAAAGCACGTTACTCTAGAGTGTAATATATAACAATACTCAAAAATACTAAACTCATTCTGAAGGACTATACCTGATAATGCAAGGTCCACTGCTATTACTTTGTTTTGATACATAATTCGTAGCTTTCTATTGCTCCAACAATCATGATGTAGCAACCTCAACACTAACTAACTTAAAATTCTCTACTCTTCTTTCTACTAGTTTAATCTAGAGATTAAAACTTAAATCAATTAAAACTGAGGTACTAACCCTTTATCCAAGGATTGGTCCCTGAGGAAACTAAAATAGGATGACTCTATTACTAAAATCAACCGAACCGAGCAATTTCAGTATACTCATCTGGCTGGAATAGATCTACCTACTGGGGGAGGCACTAAGAGAAGTTTTATTAAGATTTCTAAACATCATTCAAACGAGGTCCAAAAAATACGAAACTCATCTGGGAACACCTACTAACATTCCTGATCATGAATTAACCTAAATATTGACATTTTAAGTACATAGAGGCCGCAAAATAGAGTTTCCAACTTATGAAAGCTTAAGTAACACTAAATTTTAATACTTAGCAAACTTTTCTAAGTCTTTGACCCCTTAGCAAGCTTAAAAGAATGAGTTGAGCTTAGGATTTTGTCGGTTCTTACAAAACTATGCTTTAAACTCATGTCAATTCAAAATAAAACTTCATGCTTAATAACGATGTTGAAATATTTTAACAATAACATGTCAAGATATTGCAATCTCATGCATAATATAAATCTCATAAGTTAGAACATAAACTTAAGTAACTCTTGATATACTCAAAGCTTTAAATCTCATAATAATCACTTGCTTCAAGAATATATATACTTGGGAATGAACCCTACTTCAAAATAATTAAATATAATCTTAAAATCATGTAATTTGGGCACAAGGGTAAAATGATACCCTTGTTTAAAACCCCACATACCTTAATAGGCTTGATTTAATGTAGAAGCTTAACTTTGAACTCTTCAAGATGTTCTTGAAGGCTTTTCTTGAACTTATTAAATTCGAAACTTAA
>NW_025837897.1:0-4157 GCF_002878395.1 Capsicum annuum | reverse complement strand
TATGGAAGCTTTAACAATTTATGGACTGGTTGTAGCATTAGCACTTTTATTTGCAAATCCTTTTGTTTAATCTTAGCTTAGAAATATGAAAAAGAAATATATTTTTCATATTTTATTGCCTTCGACTTGTCGTTTTCTTTTTCAAATTCTATCAAGATTTCCCTCCTCCAATTCTTTATTCTTTGAGAAAAGAACCTACGGGAAGGGCCGATTTACGGATGAGAAATTAGCATACTGACTCGCTTTCACCCGTCCCGTTCATAGACCAAGGGAAAAAGTGTTAGTGTTCTAATAACCAATAAAAGGGCTAGTTCATTAGTTCATAATTTATAACTAACTCGAATATTTTTGATTTTTTTACTCAATTTCAGAAAAAATAAAAGAATAAATAAAAAGAGGGGAGAAGTGCTACAAAAAGAACTCTGTTCGATTTTTTAGTCTATCTATAAGAGGAGATCATATGAAAAACGTAATCGATTCTTTCGTTTCTTTGGGTCACTGGCCATCTGCCGGGAGTTTCGGGTTTAATACCGATATTTTAGCAACAAATCCAATAAATCTAAGTGTAGTGCTTGGTGTATTGATTTTTTTTGGAAAGAGAGTGTGTGCGAGTTGTTTATTTCAAGAATAGGCTGGACCAACCAGCTGTACCCTTTTCCATTATAAGTAGGAAAGAGAGGTGCATGATCTCGCAAATTACTTCTGTATGAATTAAGAAATTATATGTAAGAACCATAGCATTTCGCGATTCATTGATAAATCGATTTTGATTCTCTATTAACCAATAATGTGGAACTATTAACATGGTTAAAACAAACTGTTTGAAGTCTAGACGCAGCATGGTACTCTTTCTACCACTATTTTAATATAGAGGTGGTTTCAAAGTAAATATTTTATCGATATAGGATACTCATATTGAGAAAATAATTTTCACCGCTTATTGTAAATTGTAAAAACGGGGATTTTACCCCCTTTATCTAATGCTGAATCGACGACCTATTCTAAGTAAGAAGGGCTTTTTGGATTTGAAAAAAAAAAGAAACAACTTTGCTGAACATTACATATTTTTTATTTTGTCAGAAGAGTCCTCCGAATATTTTGGTCTTACATTAGTTCGATATCTTTTTGGAATATGAACAAAGAAGAGAATATAGGCTCAGTACATTCATAAAAAAAGATATGAGAATCAAAACGTCGGGTGTGAAGTTGATCAAAGAAGGTTGGGTGTGAATGTCCCTTCAAAGTCTCGCACGCTCTATGCTTTTCGCCAGCTTTCCCTCTAGTAAAAGATTAGCTCGTACCCTTTCTCTGTGTCTAGGGATTCCTGGGGCATGAGTTAAGCATATAGTTAATTGCTCTTTCTTTTGATTGAGCGTCGTTTTGGAGTCTCTCTCTGTAGGCATGTAAAACAATAGAGCCACTGCTCTTCGGGGTGATGAGGTGGACAATTCCCTTCTCCAGCTTCAAAGGAGCATCTTTGCATGAATCAATACTAACTCCTCAGTCAGCTGACCCTCTATTTCAGAGATTAGAGCAGAAGAACTCTGTAAGGGTGGAGAGGTGGCCCTTGGGACACTTGACTCGTTGGAGAGGGGTTTCGCCTCGAATCCAAATGATTTATCTTCTTCTCTTAAGATATTTCTAGTTAGGACTTGATCGAGGGATCAATTGACTCCGAAACATAAAGTAACAAGACCATAACCCCGTGCCCCCAGCCTTAAAGGATCCCAACTCAACATCCTCATCTCCAACTTATTCGCGGTTTTAAGGTGCTTTCTACTATTAGAAAAACTTATTTGGAGACCAAGGCGAGGGGTCATCTTCGGCAACCAACCGGGGTTATGGAGTCGGCCTCCCCCACCATCCCCCCTGCCCGCACCCTCCATAACGGAAGTACGTAGAAACCTTGATCTGTTTACTTCCTCCTTTAATAAGATCGGGATGAGGAGTGACCTTTTACTGGACCTCGAGGATCGGCTTAAACTACCTCAGAAGCAAAGAGAGGCAAAATAATCGAATTTATGGAGATCTTGGCCTTTGATGAAGATGAACTGATATACTGGAATTCTCTTCCAACTCCGTATCCTAACTCAGGGTAAACTATCTCTAGATGGCAAAGTGAAAAGTCGAATTGATCTGCACATCCCTCTATTCCAATAGAAAATGTTAGCCTTCATCCATGAGATCGGGGTATCACTACCAGTAGGGGCCCAAGCTTCACCCGCGTAAGACTCATAAGAGGATCTACGTCATTATTCATTCCCCATCCTGAGATGTCTAAGTAAACAGGCTTCCCTAAGCTTGAAGCAAGAATAAATGAAGTCCATCAGAAACAAGACCTGATTATTCAAATCAAAGGCTTAAAGACAGGGTCAATAGTAATAGCCTCATCTTAGAGAAGAGGTGAGTATGAATATAAGAGACCTACCTTGGAAGACAGCTTGATGAGAGCCGGGTGAGAATCTAGCTCAACAAAAAGTCTTTCTCGTCGGAACCATATACCCATGAATGATTTCAGACTTTATCACAACTATTTCGGAGGATGGTCAACAGACTTGGGAAGTCACCTTCTTCTTTCTCATGCTATTACCGAAAGCTCTTTTCTTAGGAAGTATTATTCCAGTTTTCTGTCTTATGACCTGCGCCCTTTCACCGGCGATGGTAAGTCTACTGGTGCCATCATGAAATCACCTTCTGAAATACCACCATATATCCATCTATCGAATTGGATAACGGTATTAGGATCTAGCAACCACCTTGGTGTAGTCGATAAATCCCAACCGACTCCCATATCATAACACTTCCAGATCAGACCAAACTTGATTAAATCAAAATCTTTGTTCGATCTTTTCCAGGTCGTGCTACACATAGGAACATCCATCATCTCACCGATGGATGCCTCCTCAAACAATGCAGCCGTATAGTAACAGTGACACCACTTAAGCCACAGTTTTACCCAATTGAGTATCACTGTATGCTCAAGAATATCACGTTCCTTATCAAACACCATCTCTTCTGGGAAGAGATCTATCTCTTTGGTTTTAATTCCCTCCAAAGATAATCCACTATCTTTCCCTTCAAATAGGGATTGAGGTTTCCAAACCTTCCAATCCACCATTCAAGAGGTAGAGGATGTGACCGGTTTGGCTTGCAACAGGTAGCCTTTAATCTTTCCCAACGTTTAGATTGAGTCGAGAAAAGACGCGAACGGACTCTAAATCCCGCTCCACCCAACCGCTGTAATGTAGAAACACTTACAGGGTATTTATTACGGATAGAACAGAGACCAATAGTCATCCTACAAGATAACAAAAGTCGAAGAGAGACTGGAGACAGGTCAATTTGCATTGACTTGACCCAGAATCTCTTGGCAAACTCGACGCAACCAGTTTCAGATATTATCGATTTGGCCTCCGAAATGGTCACACAGAGTTTATCCAGTAGTATCCTGTACTATTGTGCCACAAGTGCATCAGTGATTAGGATATCATCACCTAGCAAGGCATAGTCCTTAAAAGGGGTGGTTCTCTGCGGGTAAGCTCGTTTTGCTGCCAACCACACTACATAGTGGTGGGACAATGCAAAGAGTGACCAAGAGGAGTAGTAACCTAATGGCTGACCACAAAGAAAGGCAACCTCACTCATCCTTTTCACAATCAGTTTCCCGACTAGAAAGGTGTTGAGGCCCAAAGAGCTATTGACAATTGAAGATGCCAATGTTGGCCCAAACATACAAGACATAAGGGCAAACATGACACTCAATGGCCAACGATCTGTTGCCGACTTAAGATCAAAGGAATAACATTCATTCTTCTTTTCTTCTCTCAAAAGTGACAATGGAAACTCTCGGTTGAAAGTTCCATCCATCCGGAGATGAGAAAGAACCTCCATTGACCATTTGTGGACAGGAAAGAGCAACCTCTGCTTTATGTAATTACATATCGCAAAGATGCGCCTCTGATTATTCCAGTTTTCAGTTTTGTTTAATTTCACCAGGCGAAGAAAAAGGATTAGCAGTCTCTCAGTCTGGGGAAGTTTTCTTTTTCTTTAAATAGAGAAAGTGGTGGCTAGATTCGCGTTCCCTTTCCAGACTATCAAGGATTTCAAAGATCTTTCATACTGTGCCCAATCCCGATATTGTCTTGGGAATTATCAGT
>NW_025837896.1:0-1529 GCF_002878395.1 Capsicum annuum | reverse complement strand
TTTCGGTAGTTTTAATCCCCTCAACCTTCACTTATATATAGTAGTAAATAAAATGACTAACATGCACAGGTTTTTTCTTATATTTATTAATTTTATCCTCATTTTTGTGATGTAATAAAATGGTTACACATGCATATTAATTTTTTATTATATTTATTATTTTTATCCTCATGATTTGTCTTTTAGGGGATACTTACTATTATTACTACTACTAATATTACTATTATTATTATTATTATTGTTATTATTATTATTATTATATTATTATTATTATTATTATTATTAATTTTTTTACTATTACTATTACAATAAAATTGTTACACATGCATATAGACATACATCGATTTCAAAATATTTATTGCACCATAAAATTACCGAAATATCCTTGGTAGTCATTTAATAAAGAACAAAAAGATATTTATAAAAAATTACTACCACGTATAATTCAATTAAAAGGGTCTAAATAATAATACATGAGGCCAAAACTAATAAATTTAAGAAAAAAATAATATGAATGTGTAATCATTTTATTGCACCATAAAAATGACGATAAAACTAATAAATATAAGGAAAAAGCAATATGCATGTGTAACCATTTTATTGCACTATAAAATTACCGAAATACCCTTGAAAATCATTTAATAAGGAAAAAAAGATATTTATAAAAAAATACTACCATGTATAATTCAATTACAAAGGTTTAAATAAAAATATTATTAAAATAATACACAAAGACAAAAATAATAAATATAACGAAAAAATAATATGCGTATGTAATCATTTTATCACACCATAAAAATGAGGATAGAACTAATAAATTACCATTACTACTATATATAAGTGAAGGTTGGGGTGACTACTAAAGGTATTTCGATAATTTTAGTCACCCAACCTTCACTTATATATAGTAGTGAATAAAATGGTTACACATGCATATGGTTTTTTCTTATATTTATTAGTTTTGTCCTCATTTTTATGGTGTAATAAAATGGTTACACATACATATTGCTTTTTACCACTATATATAAGTGAAGGTTAGGGTGACAATGAGGGTATTTTAGTAATTTTACTCACCTCAACCTTCACTTATATATCGTAGTAAATAAAATGGTTAAACATGCATATGATTTTTTTCCTTATATTTATTTGTTTTATCCTCATTTTTATGGTGCAATAAAATAGTGACACATGCATATTATTTTTTTCTTCAATTTATTAGTTTTGTTCACATGTATTATTTTAATAATATTTTTATTTAGATCTTCGTAATTAAATTATACATAACAATATTTTTCTATAAATATCTTTTTGTTCCTTATTAAATGACTACACTGAATGTATATATTATGTTAACATCGATTCATTGCACTACATTTCTTTTCTTTTACTCATATACTAAACAATTAAAACAAGTAGAGAATAATCTTCCCCAAAGTTGAATCTCTTTTGCACATTAGTGTTTCCAAAATGCTCGTGCCTTGAACGGGCACGGATATCTAGTATTTATAGAAATTTGAGTTGGAGGACAA
>NW_025837895.1:0-2616 GCF_002878395.1 Capsicum annuum | reverse complement strand
CTTAAATTTTTTTTAAAAAGTTTTGGACGGAGGAGGATGTTTGTTTTCCATTTGCACCACACTCAATTTGCTAAATCGCGGTGGTAACCAAAGCCTTAGACTCATATTTTGGCTCAATATGAGAGAACCAACCATATGGTTACTCATAATTTGCCAATGGTATGAGTGAAATCCAAAGTTTCCAATGCTACAGGTACTTAGACTTTCCTTCCATCCAGAGCTCAAAACCCAGGTACAATGTTTTTGCCTTAAGAATGATGTCACTCAAACTATCATAGGGAAAGGCTCATCCAATATTAATATCAAAACAAATAGACAACTATAACTACAAACAAAAATAAACAATTCACAAAATTTCCATGCTTCATATATACTATGTTCAAGTATTTCAGACCAATGAGTACACAAAAGGTTAGGGCCACACCCCAACTAAAGGGATTTGTAGTGACCTCACAACATAACACAAAAGCATATATAAGGTAAAAAGGATCCCTGAAACAACACTGATAACCATGTGGAAGTCTAGACACAAAGGCATAATCACAGCCTAATCGGTGTGATCGCATTACCATGATCGTAGCCCACAACCCACAATCTCAGTAACTGAGTCCATCTGCTCCTCTATTTTGCCCTATTTTTCTGCATGGCTACCATACTTTTAAACCTAGTTATCCCCTATTTTGGTCTTCCAACCTGTCCAAAGTACCTACAAAACATGAAAATTATATGAATTATTCAAAAAACATATAAATAAAAATAATAAACTGATGGGTTTCCTCCTATCAAGTGCCTTATTTTTCATCGTGGCACGACACCTTTTATAATCCTTATTTGTGCCTCCACTTAAAGGAATTGAACATTTTGCACAACTTTTTATCATTCTATCTCCAAGGCTTTGTGGGCAAAAGTAGGGGCATGATAACACATGTTCTATCAGAACACTTCAAAGATAGGAGACATCGAACATTCTGTTTGGATCATTGGGAAAAAAAGAACATATCAATAGGACACTCATTGTACATCGAATGCTACATTCTTTGGCCTTTAATGGATGGGGTTCCAGTTCCTCTCTTTGAATGAAAAATTCCAAAATATAGGAATCAGACTCTGTCTTTCCACAATCCATAATTCATCTAGGTGAAAAAATTCTTATCACATCCTCTAGGCATAATATTTAAAAGTGGGTTGAAAAAAATCCAACCCTTACCTTAAGAATTTCCTCCTCCATAGCACCTTTACCCCGAAATGAACTAAAGTCATCATAAGAGATGTACTTTTATTCTTATTTTGACTCTAGTACCATTTCCTTTATTTTGGCATCTTTTTCATCATTTGATTTGGTTGGTTCGAATGTCAAGGGTTCTTTGTTGCCAAGCTCATCATCATAGCTTGGTTTCTCTTCTTGATTAACATCATCCTGGGAAGCGGGAAAGGCAATGGCATTTGTAGGATTTTTTTCCTTCTTCATTTACTTTACCTTGACAATCTACCTTCCAAATGCCTCATTGGATTGATGTATATCTTACATATTGTCCCCTGTTATAGTTAATCGATCCAAGATAGTTTGAAGCATATCTTCAAAGCTGTTGGACCTGGTATATTTCTCTTCCTTCTTCTCATTATAATACCTATCAAACTCATAAAAAGAACTAGTATTTGGGATAGCCTCAAGAGGGGAAGGGGTATTTGAACAATCACTCCAATGTTCTAATTAATCCTCTATTGATTTTGCTCATCCTAATATACATTAAGCATTGCTTCAACACCAATATTTTTCGTGCTTCATTCTTCCCTTTGTTTCTCATAAGACCTATCAAAATCATGAGAAGAACTAGAAACCGAGTTAGTATAAATGGGTAAGGGGCAATAGTGCAATCGCTTCTATGTCCATTTTGACCACTACATAGAGAACAAATATACTCCCCATATGATCTAGACGGTCCACACATCTCTCTTAGAGGAGTAAGTCTACATTCTTACCAAAAGTGGAGTCCACCATAATATGGATATAACACCCCAGAAAATGGGTCCCAAAGCATCACACGGTGCTTGAGGCTATGAGTAGCCCCAAGCCAACCCTTTGAGCCATTTTCATTCAGTTCAACACAAATCAACGGGGTTTCCATAAATAAACCTCAAATATCAACAAAGTAATCATAATTCAAGAATAAAATAATTTCAGAAAGATAAAAAAATAAGGCTTATTAGACAACCCCCAACATCTATACTAGTCTGACAAGCGTCTAAGAAAATCAATAAAACCAGCGAGCCATTCAGACATACCCCAACTAACTCATACTCAGTTATCAAATGTAAACAATTTCGTGAAACCCACATCAGAAATCAAGTCCTCAGAACTGGAGGACTCACCACAATAGAGGATGTAGAACAACGTGCCCGAAGAATCACTATCAAACCTGGAACTGAGCACCTGAACCTACATTCTGAGAAAATGCAGCCCACGTCCGAAGATGTGGGTTAGTACCATAGAAAGGAACTGAGTATATGGGGGTGTATGCAGTTGTATAAACATCATCATCATAAATTTTTATAAGAAATATGCAGGATGTATGAAAGACTCACATAGCTCGAAGAAAATCATCATAATCATTAGAG
>NW_025837894.1:0-5383 GCF_002878395.1 Capsicum annuum | reverse complement strand
GAAGTTGTGGTAGCCTCCAATGTTGTTCCAAGCGATCTAGTGGTTCCTAGATGATTAAAACATGATTTAACACGTTATATTTAGAGTAAACAAGTCATAAACTGACTAGGATTAGGTTTTGACGTTATTTACTTTCTGCTAGGCAGTTTTTTTCCACTTTTTATGGCCACCACGTCACGATGGTGAGTGAATCGGCAATTGTCAAATTCCAGAATCTCACCGCGATTACACCACATCGCGGTTCATCCTTAATCGCCAATAAAAGATACAACCACTAGTGGTTCAATATTTTGGGAATCTTCTGAATCCATTGGGATTTTACACGCATCAATTGGCTACTCCTACAATGTACACGTGCCCTGGACATTTCAGGACTCCAAATGGAGTCAATTTTTGTATTGTGCTTTCGTTGAGCCATTCCGAGCCTTTTATAGTTATTTACACTTGATTTGAATCTTGTACATCCTTAGTATATCATAATAATACATTTACCAAGAATACTAAAGCATTAAACACAATAATTTAGAGATCAAAACAATACAACATCCAAGACGGTGAATCAAAAACACGAGCTAAGTATAGACTGATTTCACTTTGATCTCTAACTCATTGTTTTGACCCTTGGCTTGATCCAATTGACTCTTGAACATTATAAACAAGTTGTTTCACATATAAATACACAATAAAAACCTTATGAACTCATTAAACACATTATAACTCAACACAAGAAACTAGACAACACCTACCTCAAGCTAGTCATGCTAGTTTTCTCGATTGAACTCTAAATTTTGAAATTGAATCAAAACTCATGTGAAACACCATTAAACATTGTAGACACATAAATTATTATTTATATTATTACCAAAACATATAGAATAAGAATCATCCTCAAAACAAGGCTAAAAGGCTAGAATAGTAACGCAAGAATGCATAAATACACCCAACATTACCACCTCACACTTAAAGCCTTGTTCGTCCTCGAAAAACTCTTCAGTATAAAAACCATGATCTGAAAAAACTCCATACTTCTAATACAAGCAAGAAACTCAAGTCGGTACTACAATGACTACATGGAATGCAAGTTTCTGCACTAAGCAGTTATACAACATTTAAAGCTCAAGAAACCTACTTCAAAACATCCTAGCCTCAAGAATTGACTCCACAAGTGGTAAACTCGTGTATATTGATCAATTAAAGACATAACAATAATCACCCATATTCATCAAACATGTGCCCTTACAATAAGAGAGTTACCCATAATCACTCAAAATAATGCAAATTATCACAATGGTTACAAGAATCAAATTACGCTCACTCTCACAAGAAATTCACAAGTTACACATAATGAACCATAAGCTTTCCCTTAGTGTAATGCTCCACTAATATTAGAATGTAAATCTTAGGATCAATTAGGACTTTTTCGGATTATAATATAGGCTAAGGGACAGGTAGGAAGTATTTAGGAATAGTGAATAACCTCTCTAAGCGCTTTAATACACTACATCATACATTTAAAACCAATCTTCAACAACCAAATTACACCATTTTTTACTACCCCATTCTTTATTTTGATCCATCTCTTTTAAGCATTTTCACAAACACATTGTGGGCGTATTGTTTATTCCTTCAAGATTCAATTTTTCTCATTTTCTACAATAATGAGAATATTCTAACACCATTTATATCACTCCCAACCATCACACATTAATTATAAACACCAATAAATATTACCTTGTGGAATCAATTTCACCTTTTTCTTCTTTAATTTCTCAAACTCCTTTCTCAATTCTTTTTTTTTTCAATCAAATCACTTAGGATCTTTTGGATCAAATTATGGTCTATCAAAGAAGGGGATTAGGCTACATATGAAGCTACCAAAGAAAAGGATAAAGTCTCAATGGAGTTTAACTAGGATTATGCAAAAGGGTAGGTAAAAAAAAAGGTATAAAATAAGGCCATCGAGGAAATACCTAAATCATCTCCTAAACCTGTACTCTTTATTTTGCTTTGCACACACACCGGGAAAGTTCTAGATATCATATGAAACAAGGAATATACAATAAATCTCACATGCATATGATACATCCTGAACTCAATAGGATCATCAGACTCCCGACAAATAATAGCATGAATTCAAAATTAAGCCACAGAGTACAAGAGTCACAAAAATGAGCCCAGGAGTCTAAAAAATAGAAATTCACTCATTCCACATGCTTTTACCAAAAAAATAATTGCACCATGTAATCAAAAATAACATCAACAAGAGTATCTTACACAATTTTTTTAAAATTGAGCCAAAATTTAGGAATTTCCCTACCCCACTCTTAAAAATCTACTTTGTCCTAAAAGTGAATTTAAAATCAAGAGATAGTAATACTTCCTAAAACCTCTAGGCCTAGCTAGTAGCATCTTGAATCATAAATGAGGTCCATGGGACCCCACACTCAGTTTTTGTCATGCTCCTTATCTAAAGTTTTCGTTACTCAGATTTCCATCAACCTGTAACTCAATAAAAATAAAAAACTATGTGAAATAAAAACTTAAAAACATAAAAAGAAAACATACCTACTTAACTTGGGTTGCCTCCCAAGCAGCGCTTGATTTAGTGTTGCAGCACGATCCAGTTCAACTCAACCCAAATTTTTTCATCTTATTACTCCCCTATGGGAGCCATTTTCTTACTATTTTCACCCCTCTTGGGTGCGAATTCCTATGTGAGGCAGAATTTTCAACTGTAGCCTTTTCAGGCTCATCAATTATCATCAAATCAAGATTTGGCGGTAAAGGCTTAGGCTGCTCAATCAGGTAGTCAAAAGAGGCCTTTGCTGTACTAACCACCCCATACTTGTCCCCTTCAATCACATTAGTCATACATAAATATTTATAGTGGGACGTTAGTATGGGTGCTTTGTATAACTCAAATACCACCTCTTTATCCTCTACACTCATTTTGAGCATGCCTTCTCTAACATCAATCAACGCTCCTCCAGTTTCTAAGAATGGATACCCTAAGATGATTGGTACCTATTTGTATGCCTCAAAATCAAGAATAATAAAGTTAGTAGGGATAATAAATTTATCGACCTTTATGAGGACATCCTCAATTACTCTTTTCGAATATGACATGGATCCGTCTACGACCTACAAAATCACAATGGTCGATCTAGGCTTCGGAAAGCCCAATGTTTCAAATAGAGATAGAGGCATCAAATTTATACTCACCCCTAAGTCACTCAATATGTGGACCACTTTACTCCTAATTTGGATAGGGAGATTAAACTTCCCTGGATTTCTCAATTTCTTTGGAATTTTCTATGTCATTACTGTACTACACTCTTCAGTAAGTGTTATCGCCCCCATATCTTGCAATTTCACCTTATTAGAAACCACATCCCTCAAGTACTTAGAGTACTTGGGCATACCCTGCAAAATATGTAACAAAGGTAAATTAATGTGAAGCTCTCTAAATTTTTCAAAGAACTTCTTAAATATTGCATCCTCATTCGCTTTTATGTGCTTCTGAGGGAAGGGTAGTGGCAGTGTCTTTTTACTTCTGGTTCAATAATTTTTCTTTCAAGTACTTAGACTTCCTTGATTTTTCAGCAACTTCTTTATTTACCTGTTCAGTCACCATATCAACATCTACCTCCTTAGTTGACTTTAAAGATTCTCCTTGAAGCTCTTTACCACTCCTTAAGGTGATCACCATGACTTTTATTAGATTTTCTATATCTTCTGGAAGACTACCTTGAGGCCTAGTTTTAATTCTTGTTGTACCTGCCCAACTGCAACTATAAGCTTCTCTGGGCCGCTCTCTAATATGTCAATTCTACCTGTTGATTTTTCATATCCGCAGCCATTTGTACTTGCCCATCTAAAATATACTTCATTATGTCTTCTATGTTGCTATTTAACTGATTTGGTAAAGCCCGTGGTTACTGAATTTATTGTTGTTATGCGTTCTATGGTTGAGTTTGTCACTTTATGTTGTAGGCATTACTATAATTTAGCCTTTGAGCATTACCCACATAAATTACTAATTCCAAATTTGAAGTAAACATGGAAGCTGCATGAATACTATTCCCACAGATTTCACACCAACCTATTGCTTGTTGGATTGCATTTATAGTGGCCACAAGTTATGTGCTTCAAAATTTCAAGCTTCTAAACTGAGTGTTTATCAACTTTTATAATATAGAAACCAGAGCTGATAATGTTGTGAATTGGCCCACCTCCAATGCACCTGTAATTCTTTTTGTGGCATTTCTAGCATTGAATGCCACTAGGGATTTCCTTCTGCCATTTGATTCAACAATGTGTATAGCTCATCATAAGTCAATTCTAGCGCTTGACCACCTACAGCCGAATCTAGCAAAAACTTTGTACTATGATAATGTGCTTTTACAAAAGTGTGAGCAAGTACCTTATTAGACTATTAGTGATGTGGATAATCCCGAAGAAGGGCCTGGAAGCATTCCCAAGTATGATATAGATTTTTATCAGGCTTTTGTTTAAAGCTCACTATCTCACTGTAAAGTCTCGCAGTCTTACCTAATGGAAAAAACTGATGAGGAACTTTCTAGCTAAGTCATCCCATGAAGTGATTGAATTGGCCAGCTCCATATTCAACCACCGTTTAGCTTCCCCCAAAAGTGAATGGGGAAAAAGTGTCAGCTTTAAATAATCTATATTCACCCCAGTCGCAATGAATATTTCAGTAAGCTCAATGAAAGTCTGCAAGTGAACTTGTGGATCCTTGTATGAAAGCCCTACAAACTGTCCACTACTGATAAAAAACTGCACAATATTGTTCTTTCACTCGAAATTTCCCATAGTAGCCAGTCCTTGAATTAGGGAAGTCAAGTTCATCGAAAGTGGGACTGCCACTTCTCGAACCATCCTACGTGCTTGTTGTTTTGCTGCCATTATAGCATGATTCTCTTGGTCTTCTTCTATTTGTGGAAATTAGGGGAGACGGATTGCATCTCTCCTTTGTTGATAGAAGTGTTGTTTGGGTTCGAGGCTTGGTTAAACGAAATCCCTATTCCTTGCCAGCTTCCTAACCTTAAAACCCATTTCCTGAAATCACAAAATCAAGATCAAGCGTAAAATACAGAAAAGAAATCTAAAAGTAAAACTAAAATAAACAATTACCAAATTATAAGTTCCCGACAACGGCACCCAAAACTTGACAGTGACCAAGTGCACATGCAAGTGTACTGTGTCTTATCAAGTGGTAAAGTAGCCTTCAAGAATCCAAGTATTGATCCCACAGATACTTGATTAAACAACAATTCTATTTTAGTTCACAATTATAATTAAGTTGATGCAAGTAAAAACATAGAGTTTGTAATTTGTAACTCAAAAAAAGTAAACAATGTGT
>NW_025837893.1:0-2706 GCF_002878395.1 Capsicum annuum | reverse complement strand
TATGTGTTGATAATGATATAAATGAGCATTTATGAGTCCAAGTATGTGCTTACAATGTTTAATGGTGGTTTCACTTGAGGTTTGATTCAAAGTGATCATTTAAAAGTCAACCGAGAAAACTAGTGTAACTAGCTTGACTAGGTATTTTTCTTGTCTATTGTGTTGGATTTTAATATGTTTTAATAAGTTACTAAGGTTATTATTATGTGTTTATATGTGAAAAACTTATTTATAATGTAGAAGGATCAATTTTATCAAGACAAGAGTCAAAAGAATAAGCTTAAGCTCGATGAGAATTTAGCCTATGCTTAGCTCAGTTTTCTAGTTCATCATTGAGGATGTTGCATTATTTTGAGCTCTAAATTGTTGTGTTTAATGAAATATATTGATTTTTGAATGAATTATGATGATATATTAAGGATATAAGAGATTCAAATCAAATGTAAACAACTAAAGAAGGCTCAGAATGGCTCAACGAAAGCACAATACAAAATTGACATAATTTAGTCCCCTGAACTGAATGGGGCACGTGTAACCTATAGGATTATCCAATGGATGAGTAAAACACACCACTGGATTCATAAGAAGCCCAAATTATTTAATATATTACACGTGTAGCATATAATTTGGTTTAAGGAGGCCCCATGACACACTGAAATCGCGATGAGACACTGGAATTTGGCAGATTTTTTGACAATTATGAATTCGCATGTCACCTCAATGCGGTGATCCCCAAAATCGAGATAATTCTGCCCAGCTGAAGGAAATTAATGTGTAAACCTAATCCAAGTCATTTTATAACTTGTATACTATAAATATAACATCCCAAACTCCGTTTTAATCATCTTGGAACACCCTAGATCACTTGGGACATCATTGGAGGCTACCACAACTTCTTTTTAGGTTTTATAATTATTTATTTTAGTTTTTTTATGGTTTGTACATCATTCCAAGGGATTGGATAATGAATAATTCTATACAAGGCTAAACCCACTTTTCGGGGTTAAAGCCAAGAACATGATTATTATTGTTTTGGATTAATTTTATTTAATTCGCTTATCATTATTGATTGTTTGTTCATTCTTGTTTTAATTATTTTATGGATTGATCACACATAAAATACATATATTGTCAATCTTTTGATCTCGGAAGAGGGAATGAGGAGATAGAACATGGGAATAAAAGAAAGTTTGGGTTTTTATTCTAATATAAAATACAGAATTGAACTTAGCATCTAGGGTAGGAAAGTATTTAGATGCTTTACTTGATTCAAACGTACGATGATAGTTTTAATTAACTTAATTGGATTATTGCATCCCCGCTTAACAATGTAGTAGTAATACCCATATTAGGTAAAAGATTAGAGGTTCGGAAACCATGATCATGCAATTAACCCTATTAATCAACAACCAAAATAAGCAAGTTGAGAAATGTAGTTCAACACATAGTATGATTGTTTGAAGTGCTTTAACCCTGGATTTTTATCCATTAATTGTCCCAAGACTTTTATTTTTATGCATTGTTTATTTTATTTTTAATTTACAATTCTAAAAATGTATTTGTTGCTCTCCTCAACTGGTTAAACTAGAATTAGATAGTTGGCAAATGAAAGTCCCTAAGAGATTGATACTTAGGCTTCTTTGAATCCACATTACTACTTGCAAAGACCACGTGCACTTGTGTGTGTGCTTGGTCGCTGTCAAGTTTTTGGCGTCCTTGTCGGCGACTTGTATTTAGGCAACTATCTTAATTTTTGTTTTTTTATATTGAGTTATAATTAGTTTTTGTTTAGTTTATTTTTATTTTTCTTTATTTCTATTTTTCTCACACTTTTCTTAAGATGTCAGCCTGATATAGATGGTTTTTGAGTGATGACGATTCTTGTTATTTTCGTGGTGGACCACATCAAATGGGTTTTGGTCCAGATTTCTATGAAAGTGTGTGGACGGGACCTTCATAGTGTAAGGCAGATACTGTTCTATCCATTGAGCAGACTACAACTTAGTGTTTGATTTGTGGTCAAAGAGGTCATACTGCAGCTATGTTTGTTGTCAACCCCAATTTAGAATTATTTGTGGGTTATGCTGAAAGGCAAAATTATATAAACTACTACAATCGAATGGGGCAGAATCAGTCACAAATTCAATCATGGAACAACCAACAGCAGTGTCAGCATCAACAACTAAATAGGCAGGCCACAACTCAATTGAGCTCAATATAGGAAAAATGTAACTAAAATGCGAGGGTATAGTCTAAGTTAACTGTAAGTAGGACTAAAAAGTAAACATCTAATGTGCTACACTAATGCGATATAGGAATAAGTTAAAGAGATACAAAAAGATAAATAACCAAATAATAAAAGGTGAATAAAGGTGAATTAAACATAACCTAACTGGTCCCCCATAAGCCTGCTTCACACACTGAAGAAAACAATTAACCCAATTATGACCCCATAAGCCAGTGGGATACACAAGAAGTAATATTACCAAAAAGTATAAATAATTCATAATCAAACCAACCTCGTGAAACCATATTAGCCATCTAAATATGCACTGATGTTGAACTGATACCAATGGGTTGTAATGAGAGGCCAAATACCAGGCTTAAACTGGTAGTGATGGATAATAACAAAAGGCCATAACCAAATTTAAACCAAGGATAATGGGTAATAATGAGAGGCCAAATATATGATATACAACATAAATC
>NW_025837892.1:0-1191 GCF_002878395.1 Capsicum annuum | reverse complement strand
TGGATGTTTCAAAAGCCTAAAATCCTATATAAATTTAGTGTGTTAATTAATTATGTAGTATGGGAATCTATTTGAGCATGAATTTAGATCATAGAGGTCCCCTAACTCTAGTACAAGTTGAAAGCTTTCCTATCGTTCAAGTTTTAGTGAGCGTCAAAACTTGGGTCAAATTCAATCAACCATAACTCATTGTATATGAAGAACTGGGTGGTTTACTATATATCAAATGAAATCTCTTTGAATTATCTTTCCAGCGATACCAATTTGGCCTAAATTCGATATCAGAGCAAAGAGTTATCCCCATTTTATTCCAGCAAGTCAAGCTTGAAAACGGAGATGATGTTTCTGATGGGCTATCACGTTTCTGACGACCTTTTTGACGACGTCATCACATTCTGACGACATTTCTGATGATGTCGTCAGCCCTGGGCAGAAAATTAAGAATTTGGACCCCTTTTGTGACGACCATTCGTGACGGCCTATCATGGAACTGACGGCCTGTCACGGATGGTGTCAAGTATATTTTTCCAGCAATTCAAAGGCATTTTTGCAAAGGTATTTTGGTCATTTCCTTCACTTTCCACGACTTATAACCCTAAAGAGGAGTAATTTTTCCTATTTTTCTTTAGTTAAGCATCTCAAAAACCCTCTCTTACACTCTCAACCACAAGATTAGGGTTTCCATCAAACTCATCTCTGAAAAGCAAGATTCAAGCCTTTTTCCAAGATAATCAAGAATTAAGTTTCCCAAACCAAGAACTCTCCAGCAAATCATCAAGGTTTCCTTTCTAAGGTATGCGTGTGTTCATTCATGGACTCCTTTCGTCCATGAAGTTCAAGAACCCTTTTTTAAAACTATATATTATGGTTTTCATATTATGAATGGATTGTTGATCATGTTTATGTGTTGAATGATGCCAAGATAGAATCTTTATGTGTTATTATGAATCTATGACATCATATGAGTTGAAAACATGTATGTTTGATTATTTATGATGAGTAATTGTATGATTTACACCTATGCTAAGTTGTGCATATAAGGTGTTTGATAAAATACCTAAGAGACTAGAAATCATGCATTATAGCTAAATTGTGACTAAGGGAAGGATTCATAATAGACCTCTATGATTTATGTCATCCATGTTGATAATGTGTCTTGTGAACACTATTAGATTACTCATGAACTAGTCT
>NW_025837891.1:0-1513 GCF_002878395.1 Capsicum annuum | reverse complement strand
GAGAGCTAAGCCTTAAATAGGCTGAGAATTTCATCAAGTGTAATTGATTTAATACAAGTGGACGGCTAAGATGTTGCCGACAAAAGTAGATGGCTGCTTTTAGAAAAGCAGATGCTTCACTTTTTTGAACAGTAATATCTGTCTGGAATAATGCTTGCTTTTGTCTTTGAACAGGACAGCTGGATTCCTTTTAGGAATAGTAACTTGCCTTTTCAAGAGGTAATTCCGGCCCTTTGGACCTCTATCTCTTGGAAAGGTCAGATTCCTATTCTTAGTAGGGATCGAGGTAGGCCATAGCGATCCCTTTGGGATCTAGCATATCGCCATTATCACTGCTACTTCCGGTTGAAGCTGCTTCTGCAATAAGCTGTAGCAATTCTTCGGTGTTGTCAGTGGTGTCTGGTCCATCTAAACTGTCCAGGGCTTGTTTCAATTTTTCCTTTAACGCTTTCTTTGAAGCGGAAGAATGTGGAGAAGCCGTGGTGGGAGCTTTTCCTTTGTCGGAAACTTTGGGAGTGGTTGGCTTAGGGGTCCAACCCTTGATTTTAATTTCTTTAGATAAATATTTGATCCTATGTTGTTCTTCTTTGGAGAAGTTCCAGGTTATGATATACGATATTCGTTTCTTAACGAAGAATTTGCACATTTGAATGTGCTCTGGTAAGGTAGAACAAGCTTCTTTTGCCAAGAAGTCTGGGAACCGATTAAGAAACTGTTGAGGAAGAACATCTTTAGTTCCTCCAAAGCAGGTCCACCATTCGTAGAACCATCTAGGTATAGTGGCTTCGATCATGGCGGGGCAGTATTTCACAAACCACGTATGTCCTGGGCGAACATAAATGAAATTAAACCATGCTGCTCTGTAATCATGCCAATTATAGGTCTGGGGCCGGTGAGGCATAGATAGAGCAATAGGAGTATGTAAGTGATCAACAAACCAATTGAAAGGAGTCAATATCCTTTTTATGGTGAATTTTGAGTAACTAATATAATCTGGATTGTTGCTATCCAGTGAATGCTCTACTTCAATCGAATCTGTGTCGACTAAAATAGCTTCATAATATCTTCTAGTTTTCAGTGGATCTTCAGTGTCCACAAAGTTGTTATTAGTGTATACAGGCTTGATTAGCTGGTTGATAGGATATCCTTCGTAAGCCTTGTCGAGAGCAATAATAGGCATTACCGTGGAAATAACGAACTAGAATTCCTCTTTAGTAGGAGAGGCAGGAGTCACTTTAGCTGCAGTAGGAGTTACTGCTTCGGCGAAGGTCTCTGGGGCCTTCATAGCATAACTTTGCTTAGTCTGGATAGAGGAAGAGCTTGCTGCCGATGATCCTTTGTCCAGGGGCAAATTTGTCTTTAAATCTACCAATTTCGTCGGCATTGGCGGAGATAGTTTAGGGAATTGTACTTCTGTCAGGGCAGAGTATTTGTTGAGAGTTTCTGTCTTGATAGCAGGCCTCTGTGGGACTGTAGGTCGTAACGGATTTGAGGCTGGTGATGGTGAGTCGAA
>NW_025837890.1:31612-33273 GCF_002878395.1 Capsicum annuum | reverse complement strand
TCGTGTAAGTTGCGAACTCAGTTCAGTCCAAGCATCATGTTTCAGATTCAGTTATTTAGTCATGACTCAATTCATAAGAGTTCAGCACATAATCTCAAATTTTTCCAGTTATTTTAGCTCAAATAGTGTAATACCTTTGTACAACTAAGTCTTGTTTCCTCATGATTCATACTTACCTAAGTTATTACTTCCAAGTCCAATGTGTGTGATTTGAGCATAAATGCTTCGGGAGGGAATCCTAAACTCTCAGCATGAATCAACTCCTTAAAACAAGTAAGGGCAAGTCAGCTCAGAATTCAGTTTCGTGATTGAAGTTTAAATGTTTTAGATCAGTTATATCCTTTCTTTAAGACACATAAGATTCGCGTTATTCCATACCTTTAAGTTTTAATGTTCCTACCCATCATTTAGGGATGAATGATCCCAAGAGGGAGATAATGTAGTACCCCACATTTTGGGTTAGAACAAAGACCATCATTTCTATACGTAGATGATCCAAAAGTAATAAATCCTATGAAAATATGGCATGTTAATCAATTTAGTAGTGTGGGGAATTGAATGAGCTTTCTGTCGATATAAGATTCACAAAAATCCGATACCCGGGAAAGAATTTATGGCTAATTTAAGTCCTAGTCGTAAAACACCATCATTTTGGTTCTTGGCGCATCTATTTAACAATTGTCAAATTCCAGTTGCCTAGCGCGATTGTGGTGCATCGTACTGAATTTTCAGGTCCCAACCAGTGGGACAACACGATGGCTCCGCGTCGCGGTGACCCTAAAAATCTCATTCGTCAATTTCCAGTGAGCCACCACGATAGTGGCGCATCGCAATGGCCCATAAAATTGGGCTCCCAGTTATATTTTTTCCCCATTACATTAAGGGTTAAAAAGGGGGTATTTTGGGAAATTACCCTACCTCCAATCCGTCTATAAACATACAATCAATGGCATAACAAAAGCCCTTTATGCCCAAATCTTCATTCTCTACAAAGCAAAAACCCCAAGCATCCCAAAAACCTCTTCCAAGAATCTCAAGATTCAGCCGTGGGTTTCGAAATTGATTGAAGATTTGGAGTCTCCAAACCGTAGGCTTCAAGAATTAGTCTCTAATTTCCTATTTGAGGTACGTGGGGTTTATCCTTAAAACTACATGGGCTTGTAAACACTAGATTATGATTTAAAGATTATCAAGCATGAATTTTAAAGGGTTTTTTGGAATCTATGTTTTAATTATGCATTATACATGTTTTTATGATATTATTGATTTGGCCTTTAGGTCTTTCCCCCTTGAATTGATTTACAAGTATATGTACATGTATGAAAACTGAGATTGAAGATTGTTTGAGAGCACATATTATGAAAACCCTCTCGTATGTTGAATTAAAGATTATGATTTTGTCGGAAAAGAGTTGAAATACATGCCTTGTGATTTGAAAGTAGTTTTCTCAATGTCATAACAATTGAAATGTGATTTAGAAATAATGAGAGGGTATTTCTTGATGTTACTATGATGTTCTTATGTTAAAGAGAAAGAAATGAATGTAATTGAGAACTTTGACATGACTACCTTGAATTCTTGAAATGTTGACAAAGAGAGTTTCTTGCATATGTTTACATGAGCTTTAAGAAACTCTTTCTTAAAGCTCATGTAAACATATG
>NW_025837890.1:30689-31512 GCF_002878395.1 Capsicum annuum | reverse complement strand
TATGTTAAAGAGAAAGAAATGAATGTAATTGAGAACTTTGACATGACTACCTTGAATTCTTGAAATGTTGACAAAGAGAGTTTCTTGCATATGTTTACATGAGCTTTAAGAAAGAGTTTCTTGAAATGATTTATTGATATGGTGGTCCAGATTTATGTTTTGAAACAGAGATTATTATATGCTAATAATGGCTCAGAGATGTGACTTGCAAGTCAATGGTATGGCGATACCATAAGTATGTATGCCATAACAGGGTATGTTTTCAGAGTTTGATTTTAGAGAATGCATGTTTTAAAGAGTTAAAACTGGGCTTAAAGAGGGTTAGGTGGTTACTCGAAAAAGGTTTGAGTTCAAGTAACTGTTAGCCTAAAACTGTGATTTGTCGATCGGGGTATATTATTTTTACACCGGCAATGGCTGTGAGGCATAGCAGAGTCAGAGAATCCAACCCTTGTGGTATACTTGGGTTGGAGGCTTCCCCGCCGAGTCAATGGCGGATTCCATATAGTCTGTGGAATTTCAGAGTTGTAGGGTATACCACCTAGCACAGAAGTAAAACAAAGAATGTCTCAGAGTTCAGATGATTTTCTTTTAGAGTCTTTTAGAAATGCCCATAAGATTTTTTACTATATGTTTATGAACTATTTTAAATTTCTCTCATATATGTTGAATATAAATTATTATTTTGAATTTGCTCTGCGTACCAGTATATCTGTATTGACCCTCTACTTCCCAGGTTCGGAGTCTTAGTTTAAGGGTCTGCCTAATCAGTAGAGTATTCCAGAGAGAAGTGATCCGTGCAGTGGTGAGCCTTCTTTGGTCC
>NW_025837890.1:0-30589 GCF_002878395.1 Capsicum annuum | reverse complement strand
CGTGCAGTGGTGAGCCTTCTTTGGTCCAGAAGGCAAGTTATTTCAAATCATGTTATTCCATTGTTTTGGTCTACTGGGGGATTTGTCCCAATTTTCATGATAGTTTTGAGATGTAGTAGAGATTTCTCAGACTGGGTCAGATCTTATTTAGATATTTTGAATTGCAGTTTTCTTTCTTATGTCTTGAAACCCAGAGTTAATGACCATGTTTCTATATCAGATTATATTTCTGTATTTTATTTTATGATATGAATGTTGTGCATTATTACCAGATCAGATAGAGTAGGACGTCCAGGCCTTCATGGTTTGAGATGTCCGTCACGGCTAGGCCTTAGTTCGAGTTGTGATAAACTTGGTATTAGAGCATGGTTCATGGTCCTAGGGTGTCTGCAAAATCGCATTGGGTAGAGTCTTGTTTATGAGTGTGTAGCGCGCCACACTTATAGGCAGGAGACTACTAGGCATTTAGGAATGTCTCTCTTTCTTCATGTTCTAGTTTGTGATAATGAGTCAGAATATTCCTCTTACATACTCTAATTCGTGCTATGGTGTCACCCATACGGAAGTAAAGTCATACCAATTCTTTCCTTTCTTTGATGTGCTCAGATATGTCTTATTATTGGGGTGATTTAAGTGCAGAAGTTTAAAGTCTAAACGGTATGCTCCTCTCTGATTAAGAAGCATAATAGTTTAAAATTTGTGCAAGGACTTGAGAAGAGTCCCTTAGTGCTCCAAGGTGTATTGATTCTAGTGTGAACTTTGATTCTGATGAAATCGTGCTTTTCAGCTTGCAGTATTAAGTGTATTTAGTCCTTTTAAAATTTTATGTTGCAGATGTCATGCCTAAAAAGGGGAATAATGTGCAGCAGAATATTGGAACTGTATTTCCACCCGAATAGTAGTATAAGTTAAAGTGTTGTTGTTATGACCTATTGGTAGTGAGATTAGACCAAAAAGCTAGCGATATGAAGTCATAAGGTTAGAAGGCAGAGTGAGGGTGACTTTTGTGTAAATAAATATTTTAGTTGAATAACCGATGTTTGAGGACGATTTACCCCTTTATAGTGATAGACTAATGTGGTAGCTAGTAGCATGTGTGGATTGTATGGTAGTCTATGGGGGAAGTGTTTGACTCAGATTTTTATTCATAAAAAGTAAGATATATATTCTTATATCATTGATTATTGTGTATCAAGTTTCTATCTCTTGTAATCTTATTATCATTGTGTTGTTGAAAGTTAAAGTCTAGTGAAGCCGTATGGGGCTCTTTCGATTCACTAGCATAGTTTCCTTGTCATTTCTCTCATTTTCCTGTGCAAAACACAAAATCAAAGTCTAGTAAAGTTGTGTGAGGCCTATTTTGATTCACTAGCAACTTGTTGTTTATCTTGTTGTTCTTGTGTTGATTGGAACTGGGGGTTTAGAGGCGTAATGACAAGAAAAGTGGTAAGGACAATTTATTGAATGTATGTATAGCCGAATATTTTGGCATGAGATTGAGTTGGTATTAAAGTGATACATCCTTGTGTGTTAGTTTAGTAGAAGGTAGAGAAGAAGTTATTAGCGAAGGTGAGTTGTTATTTGCTCGAAGTATGAAAATTGCTAAACTAACCAGTAAATTATAATTATAGACACAAAGTTATTTGTAGAATTTGAAGGTAGTCTAAATGTACGCTTGGGTAATTAAGTGTGATGTGAGAAAATCGTATAAGTAGATAAGATTTCATGGGGTTATAATGTAAGATTAAGGTTGACCATGTCTATTATGTGACTCTACCTCCTTGACCTTCTTTTGATTAGTAGTTGTAAACTAGTACTACTTGTGAGAAGGTATGTAGTAGATTTTAAGGCGTAGCAGTGATGTCATGAAGGTGGATGTGATTATTTCTTGGTTAATGATACTAGTTTTAGGGAAGCAATCTAATAGGCTTGAACAGCGCATGCAAGAGCTTAAGTTTATTTGATTCATAATGAAGTATGATGTTGTATGTATGAAGTAGAAGTATGCCAAGGTTATATGAGGTAGCGGTATTTTTCTAAGGCTATTACATGTTGTGTGTGGCTAGTGGTGCCGTTGAGTTGCTAGGTGGAGAAAGACTAGTTAGATGGTATATGATGTTTTAAATAGCCAAGTTAAGGAGTTTTGATTGATGATGTTGAGACTTTTGATGTAATCTTGATTCTCGTGGTTTAGAAATATAAGTTTGCAGGCACGATGCTGGTAGACTATGACAAAAATGGTATGGTCCATGAAAGGTTTAGAGATATACATGTTTAGTGTTAGGAGAATCTAAGTTGGTGAATATTTAAGCTATTATATAATGACTTTTGGGGCTATAGAAACCTAAGCGTTGAATCTTAGAAGGAGGCATTAGCATTGGTTGCTATACATGAAGATACCGTCTTACAGGGTAAGTTTTGTTTTATGTGTATTGTTATATCCCCGACTCTAGAGTAAAGTAATTTCATTTATACCAGAGTGTATATAGTAGTTTACAGACTTAGAGTAGTGGCTTAAATCTAAGGGGTAGATGATAGAACGAGTAACCAAGTCTAGTTTTTAGATGATAATAGATGTACCAGTAAGTTGTGGAATTGGTCGTGAGAAAGAATGATGTTTAATATATTCTTATTTCAGTAGTTTACTTCAGTTATTTCGATAGATACTCATGCTTTATGTTTCATCTTCATGATCATTTTCCATGCTCATGCATATGATAAGGAATCATGTACTCTCGTAGTTCCTAGTATGATGAGTTCCCAGTTTATTCGGCAGTCAGAATCACTTTTCGTAAGTTATGATTTCCAAAAATTCAGGTCATGCAGTTCATGACTCCTATGCACATGTGATACTCTAAACGATCAGTGAAATTCAAATTTATATCAGGTACGTCCTTAGATTAGATTTCTTTAATGAGTCCATGCCCTGAGTGCTCTATTTCTCACGCCTCAGTAGGGTATCAAGTTACGCTTAGTACTTCCCTCATGTTTCGAATTATGGTATTCCAAATTTTCAGTGATTTTTTCCCTTAGGTCGAGATAATGATGATGGACAATTGTTTATATGGGAAAGAGTAAACATTTCTTGTTGATGAAAGATGGTTGTATGCTTATTTGAGTTAAGGCGGTAATTGTGGAGTAATTTTGAGGTCGAGTCTTTGATATGTGTCAAGGTTAGTTGAAGTTTTATGTGTTACATTTTGGGAAAATTGTTGTGTGCTTGTTTTATGTAAGTCCTTAAGTTGAAAGAATTTTGAGGTGAAGTTTCGTGTGTGGCTTGGTTAGTTGAGAATATTTTATGTGTAGCATCTGAATAGTGCAAGGAAGTTGTTATGGATTGAAGTATTAGAGAATATGAGAAATAGTCTTTATGAGTATTTGTTTAGAAGTGCATATGTAGGTATGAAGATAGGCTTGAATGTCATGTTTGTGTGCATATGGATGGATGCCTTTAGTGTTTGTGAATGTCTAATATGATGTTGAAGGTGATTGCTGGAGTGGCAATAAGAATTATGCATGAGATGAGGAATTGTGAAAGGCAGGGTGTACTGAATTCATAATTCAGACTAGTACTACAATATTATGTGTTGCGTCTTGTGATTTTGAGTTAGGCTTGAAGATGATGAGGGGATTTAGTTCAGTTTAGACATTAGTAGATGGAAATATCAGCGGACAAGTGAGAAAAATAAGTGGAATCAATGAGCATGGTGTTTAAGGGGAAGGTATAGTTGAGAGAGTATTTTTGGAGTGTGGCTAATCTCAAAAGTAAGAAGTTGCATTTCCTAAGGTTTGGTAATTCTATCCTTGTTTATAAGTTATATGTTTATATTCCATGCTATAGAGTAGTGTCATTGTTGTGATTCCTTAGTTAGATGTCTTGTGTAACTCGTGTCAGGGATTCTTTGCCCCTAATACTACTAGAACTTCTTTAGAAAGAGTGTTGAAGAGATACTTTAGTTACGCATAAGTGTCCAGTATAATTCAGTTTAACAGTCAGGCAGATAAGTTACTATGGTTTTCCCCCTTTTCACCCAGTCCTACTATCTGAAGTCCAATGCGTATGACTATCCAAAAAGATAATCTATTCCATCCGTGTAAGTTGCGAACTCAGTTCAGTCCAAGCATCATGTTTCAGATTCAATTATTTAGTCATGAGTCAGTTCATAAGAGTTTAGCACATAATCTCAAATTTCTCCAGTTATTTTATCTCAGACAGAGTAATACCTTTGTACAATCTAAATCTTGTTGCCTCATGATTCTTAATAACCTGAGTTATCACTACCAAGTCTAATATCTTTGATTTCAGCGTAAACACTTTGGGTAGGGGGGATCCTAAACTCTCAACATGAATCAGTTCCTTAAAACAAGTAAGGGAAAGTCAGCCAGAATTCAGTTTCGTGATAGAAGTTTAAATGTTTTAGATCAGTTATATCCTTTTTAGAAGACACATCAAGTCTGCATTATTCCATACCTTTAAGTTTCAATGTTCCTACCCATCATTTGGGGACGAATGATCCCAAGGGGGAGATAATGTAATATCCCGCATTTCGGGCTAGAATGAAGACTGTCATTTTTAAGCGTACACGATCCAAAAACAATAAATCCTATGCAAATATGGCATGTTAATCAATTTAGTAGTGTGAGAAATTGAATGAACTTTCTGTCAATATAAGATTCACCCAAATTTGATACCCGGGCAAGGAGTTATGGCTAATTTAAGTCCTAGTCATAAAACACCATCATTTTGGTGCTTGGCGCATCGCGGAGGTGGTCTATTTAACAATTTTCAAATTCCAGTTGCCTAGTGCGATTGTGGTGCATCGCGCTGAAGTTCCAGGTCCCAATCAATGGGACAACATGATGGCTCCGCATCATGGTGACCCTAAAATCCCATTCATCAATTTCCAGTGAGCCACCGCGAGAGTGGCGTGTCACGGTGGCCCATAAAATTGGTCTCCTAGTCATATTTTCTTTTGGTTACGTTAAGGGTTAAAAAGAGGGGTATTTTGGAAAATTACCCTACCCCCAATCTGTATATAAACATACAATCAATGGCATAACAAAAGTACTTTATGCCCAAATATTCATTCTCTACAAAGGAAAAACCCTAAGCATCCCAAAAACCTCTTCCAAGAATCTTAAGATTCAACCGTGGGTTTCAAAATTGATTGAAGATTTGGAATCCCCAAACCGTAGGCTTCAAGAATCAGTATCTGATTTCCTATTTGAGGTACGTGGGGTTTATCCTAAAAACTACATGGGTTTGTAAACACTAGATCATGATTTAAAGATTATCAAGCATGAATTTTAAAGGGTTTTTGGAATCTATCTTTTAATTATGCATTTTATATATTTTTATGATATTGTTGATTTGGCCTTTAGGTCTTTCCCCCTTGAATTGATTTAGAAGTATATGTATATGTATGAAAACTGAGATTGAGGATCATTTGAGAGAACATATTATGAAACCCCTCTCGTATGTTGAATTAAAGATTATGGTTTTGTCGGAAAAGAGTTGAAATGCATGCCTTGTGATTTGAAAGTAGTTTTCTCAATGTCATAGCAATTGAAATATCATTTAGAAATAATGAAAGGGTGTTTCTTGATGTTACTATAATGTTCTTTTGTTAAAGAGAAATAAATGCATATAATTGAGAACTTTGACATGACCACCTTGAATTCTTGAAATGTTGACAAAGAGAGTTTCTTACATATGTTTACATGAGCTTTAAGAAAGAGTTTCTTGAAATGATTTATTGAAATGGTGGTCCCAGATTTATGTTTTGAAACAGAGATTATTATATGCTAATAATGGCTCAGAGATGTGATTTCCAAGTCAATGGTATGACGATACCATAAGAATGTATGCCATAATAGAGTATATTTTCAGAGTTTGATTTCATAGAATGCATGTTTTAAAGAGTTAAAACTGGCTTAAAGAGGGTTAGGTGGTTACCCGAAGAAGATTTGAGTTCAAGTAACTCTTAGCCTAAAATCGTGATTTGTTGATCCGGGTATATTATTTTTATGCTGACGACGATTGTGTGGCGTAGCAAAGTCAGAGACTCCAACCCTTGCGACACACTTGGGTTGGAGGCATCCCTGCCGAGTTAATGGCAGATTTCATATAGTCCATGGAATTTCAGAGTTGTAGGGTATACCACCTAGCGCAGAAGTAAAACAATGAATGTCTCAGAGTTCAGATGATTGTCTTTCAGATTCTTTCAGAAATGCCCATGAGATTCTTACTATATGATATGTTTATGAACTGTTTTAAATTGCTCTTATATATATTGAATATAAATTATTATTTTGGATTTGCTCTGCATACCAGTAGATCTGTATTGATCCCCTATCTCCCAGATTCGGAGGCTCAGTCTAAGGGTCTAGCTAATCAGTAGAGTATTCCAGAGAGAAGTGATCCGTGCTGTGGTGAGCCTTCTTTGTTTCAGAAGGCCTGTGATTTCAAATCATGTTATTCCATTGTTTTGGTCTACACGGGGCCTTGTCCCAGTTTTCAGGACAGTTTTGAGATGTAGTAGAGGTTTCACAGACTGAGTCAGATCTTATTCAGATGTTTTGAATTGCAGTTTTCTTTCTTATGTCTTGAAACTTAGAGTTAATAACCATGTTTCCTTATCAGATTATATTTCCACATTTTCTATTATGATATGAATGTTGTGCATGATTATCAGATCAGATAGAGTAGGACGTTCGGGCCTTCATGTTCGGGATGTCCGTCACGGCCAAGCCCTAGTTCGGGTCGTGACAGGGTATCACCAGTTTCAATCCTGGCGGCTACTTGGATTGGGGGCTTGGCCGCCGAGTCAAGGGCGGATTACACATAGCCCGTGGAACTACAAAATTGTATGGTGTATTGACTAGCTCAGTAAAATAATAAAGAGTGAGACAAGGTTTTCAAGAATTGATGTGAAATTTATTAAATATGCCTATGTATTTTTACTTATATAATGTTCACTATTATTGTGAAATGCTCTCACTTATTTTGTATAAAAGCATGCTATTTGGGGTTCTTTCACAAACTAGTACATTTGTGTTGACCCCCTATATTTTAGGATCTGAGGCACAGTCCGGGATCCCATTTAGATGTAGACTTGTGTGTCAGAAGTTACAGTTGGTGAGCCTTCTTTATTCTGGAAGGCTTGGTCATTGGACTGTGTTATTTCTTTTGTTTTATGGTCTAACTGGGGGCCTTGTCCCAGTTCTAAACAAGATATTGGCTTGGATGTATTAGAGATTTTGCAAACTGATGTTAGATACTATTAAAGATTTATGGATTTCATTCCAAATTTGTTCAACTGAATTATAATATTGACCATGATTCTGTATTGTTGTGTATTTTTGCATTTCCTTTTATAGTATATAAATGTGCGCATGATTGCGAGATAGTGAAGGGCCCTCGGGCCTTCATGATTTGGGATGCTCGTCGCGGCCAGGGTCTCGGCTTAGGTCTGACATAAGGTAAATATTTAACTTATATATATGTATTTACAAGCACTTTTAAAAGTAATTTGATTATGTTTATTTTGTTTTGTATGTTCATATATATATATATATATAAGTATACACATTTCCAGTTACACATTCATTTGAAAAAAAAATATGTAGTGTACATATGTGTTTTTGAGACTTCTGTTATAACAATATGTATTTTTAGGTTGATTGCAAACTTCATTCTCAGTGTAAAATAGTGTGTTTTTTGTTTTGTATATACATATGTATTTTGAAAATGCTATTATACCAATATGTATTTTTAGTGAATTGAAATATACATATTCAGTATAAAAAAAATATATACATATACAGTGAAGCTCAAGTATTAATAGGTTATTGAACTTGTATATGTATTTGTAGCAACAATATGAAGATAAAGATTCTAATCACCAATATATGAATTATGCTGGTGCTGAAACATGACCACAACGCTTTAGTCCCAATGTCGTTCAGAATTGTGACGAGAAGTTGGATGGTATAAAGGTAAATATTTAACTTACATATGTTTATTCATTTGATGGCACATATATATTTTTGTACCTCGCATTTATATGTTCTTTTATATATATGTATATAAACATATACAACTGGATGTGTGTTTGATGTTGTTTTACCCTTTTTACTTGTCTGCAAGGGGTGTACTGATTTTCATTTAGATCAAACTGATTCTCAATTTTAAATATCTCTCAATTTTAAATATCTGATGAATTTATTCGAAGTATAAATTTGAATTATATACATTTTGAGAAGGTTGTTCAAGATGATTGTCGAGTTGTATAATGAATATATTTTTGAGTTTATGTGAGGTAATAATTGCCTAGAACAATTATCTTTTTTTTTGTACACCAGCGATGAAAAATGGATGAAACAATTTTTTTTGATTCACAATTCACAATCCCCGATGAGCTGATATAAAGTTTAAATGCCTACCGAAGAAAAAGCATCATCGTACATCCATAGGCAAATCGTGAAGAAAAAACTCCTGATGAGATTTTGGATTATAAACATTCTGAGACTGTTGTTGAAGATCATTGTCGTGTATGTGTAATGAACATATTTTTGAGGTTATGTGAGTTATAATGGACAGAACAAACTAAAATTTTTTTATTTTTTGTAGACCAACAAAGAGAATGCTGGATAGAGTGCAAATACATCGGTGCATGGCGAGGCTGAAATTTGTACAGAGGAGAAAAATAGGACACCTCCTAAACCTCATGTATTAACAACTAATGAACAAAAGGATGAACCAATTTGACCTGATTCACAAAACGCAATCCCTGATGAGCTGCTACCTAGTCTGAATGCCTACTGGAGAAAAAACATCATCGTCCATCCCTCTGTAAATTATGAACATCAAACTCCCGAACAAAAGCAAAGGATTAGGCGACCGTCCATATTCAAGGAGTCTCCATACACGATTTAGTCTGGTTCAACAGCTGGTAAGTATACTAAGTTATGTATATTTTTTAATGTAATACGTTTTGCCAATATGTTTTTATAATTTATATTTTTGTATTTTGTAATTACAAAGGAAGTTCAATAGGAAAATACGTACATTCTCTCAAAAGCATCAGCTTGTTTCTCACCCAATTGATGGGATAGTGGACACGAAGGTTGTCAACAAGTCCATGGACTGAATTTCTGTCAAAATTCTTAAAGGTCATGCTAAAAAATATTTATTTTGAATTATTTGAAATTATTTTTTTTATTTTTATTATGTTTCATGATTTACCATGTATTGAATAAAAAAACAGGAAGGGAGAAGTGGAACATTACAAGAGGAGCAAATCAGTCATTCCAATTATGCATTTTAGAGTTGGAATTGTTGAAGATAAAAATTGGTTCTACACTATGAGATTCGTTGATCAGTCATGGACAGACTCAGTTAGTATATTATTTCAATATATTTCCTTTTAGAGTTGTAACACTACTTAAAATACAAATAATGTTACCTGCAAATACTTATGCTGGTACCAATATGTATTTTTATAATATATTTATTTATTTATATATGTCGTGTTAAAAATACATATACAATTTATTAATATACATATGATGTGTTCTATGAAATCATATCCTATTGTATATACTTTTTTCTTACATTGTCTGTATATATGTTGTTTACAAATGAAATTATAAATATGCAGTTTTTAGACTTAAAAAGTAAAAATACGTATGTATTTGACCTTATATACACATGTTTGTTTTGTATACAACTTGTTTCAATGTTCTAAAATTTGTAGTATTAATTATTGTAGCAAATGATGTTTGCTTCTACTACTTGTGGAAGAAGTCGAAGTGTGAGCCCCACAACTCATACAAATACAACACAGTAGATTGCAATTTCATGAACATAGTTAGGTCTGTATTGGAAGTTTATTCTTTGGATGATCCAAATCTTAATGCGGGAGGACAAAAGTAACATCTTAACGAATACATTAATGGATTTCGTATGCATGCTACAGTGCCATGGCATACAGTTGACAATATTTTATTTCCTGTCAATATTAAGGACAGACATCATTGGGTTCTTGCTATTTTATCGTTCTCATATAGGTGCATATTCTTATACGATTCATATGAATCTACTGGTCATCACGTTGTTGTTCTTGCTGAGATCGAGAAATTAGGATAGACTATCCCTTTATGTCTCCAGGCTTGTAATTTCTATGAAAAGAAAGGTATTGATCTTGATAATCACCCAAGATACAAAGATAAAGACATACATGAACTTTTTGATGTGTTATTTGTAGAGGATTTGCCTCAACAACCAAGTGGAAGCTTGTAAATATTTTAATATACATATACCAAATTTGTAAGTTTGTACAAAATATATTTTACTTATTATTCAATGTTTTTTGTAGGGACTGCAGTCTGTATGTGGTTCTTATGGTTAAAGTGTTCCTTCGGTTGAGTTCAACCCCAACGTACTTCGTACAAGATATGTTGCACTATTGTGGGACTACGATATGAGAAAACAAGAAGCAAAGGCTCAAAGTGATGACGAGGCACCATTGAGGCCTGTTAGGGAAAGCAAGATAACTAGTTTCACAGAAGTTTTAGAAGTATGATGGTTGATGAATTTATTATATTGGGTAGTTGACAGGATTTAACTGGATGTTGATACTAATTGTAGAAACTTATTTTATGTTTTGAAGTGAATCAAAGTTACTTATTTTGAAGTGAATGAAAGTAATTCATTTTAGTATTTTAAGTTGAATATGTTTTCAATAATTTTGTACTATGTGTTTTATTCTAGTGTTCAGTTTTATTTGTTGCAGTGAGATTTAGCTGCAAAATACATATGCAGTGTTCAAATTTTTCAATAAAAACACATATGCAGCTAACATCATTTGTATTTCAATCTTTATTCATTTACTTTCAAAATACATATGATGTGAATCAAACTTACTAATTTTGAAGTGAAGTAAAGTAATTCATTTTAGTATTTTATGTTGACTATGTTTTTAGTACTTTTGTACTATGTGTTTTATTTCAGTGTTTAGTTTTATTTGTTGCAGTAAGATTTAACTTCAAAATACATATGCAGTGTTCAGATTTTGCAATGAAAATACATATGCAGTTAACATCATATGTATTTTAATCTATGTTCATTTACTTTCATAATACACACGAGGTGAATCAAACTTACTAATTTTAAAGTGAATGAAAGTAATTCATTTTAGTATTTTATGTTGAATGTATTTTCAATAATTGTGTACTCTGTATTTTATTCTAGTGTTCATGTTTTATTTGTTACAGTGAGATTTAGTTTCAAAATATATATGCAGTGTTCAGATTTTGTAAAAAAAATACATATACAGTTAACATCATATGTATTTTAATCTTTGTCATTTACTTTCAAAATAGATATGAGGTGAATCAAACTTACAAATTTTGAAGTGTATGAAAGTAATTCATTTTAGTTTTTAATGTTACATATGTTTTCAATAATTTTGTACTCTGTGTTTTATTCCAGTGCTTATGTTTTATTTGTTACAGTGAGATTTAGCTTCAAAATACATTTGCAGTGTTTAGATTTAGCAATATATACATATGCTGTATTCATATTTAACTTTGTTCATTTACTTTCAAATACTCTAAAATACTTTCATAGTACAAATACGTTTAGGTGATCATATTTAAAAAAAAAATATCTCAGTTCTCAAATACACATACCATAAAATATATGTATTTTTTAAATAAAAACTATTTATATTTTTCTATCAAATTTAGTAATACATAACTGTATTACTAATTTTTATTTATAACACATAATAGAAAATGGTAGATAAATGCCTTAAAACACACAAATGAGTTCATTATTATGAAAAGTGTAGAAGAAATTATTAAGAAATAATACGGAAGAACAAATGTATCATTTATTATATTTCCTACACGAATGCGTATTGTGCCCCTTAGACCCACAACCACTGCATGAGTTGATGTTCTTCTTTTCAAACATATGCCAGCCCTATTTTTCACGATCCTTCTTTGCAGGTCTTCCAGGAGGGAGTTTGTACTTCGGAGGCAGTACTATTTCACCAAGTATGCTAACTGAAATTATCCAGCTATCTTTGTGTGTTAAAGGATAGATTGGAACATCATATGTTTTCAAGACTATTTTCGGCTTATACAAATCACAACAATATGGCGTCTTGGTAAAATTCTTGCTATCCAAGACTGCACAAGCATGTGCACATGGTATCTCATCCAGTTGAAATACTTTATATGAACATTTTTTTCCTTGAGGTAAACGATGAAATACTTTTTTGTCGTGCACCGTGTACACATACTCTGTAGCTGGTACAACCTAATATTATTTATAAAAATTTAAATTAAAAAAAACAAAAAATAAATATGTAAATGCATTGCTACAAAAAGATGCAAATGTATATTTTGATATGTTGTAAATACAGCTACAAAATACAAATATGCATATTTGCTAACTGCATATGTATTTTTGTGCTTATTGCATATGTGTTCTTTAAATAAAACAACAAAGATTAATACCAACAAATCCCATAAATATACATATTGCTTACTGCAGATATTTTTATTTAGTAATAGATATTAATGCCCATGTATTTAATAGTGAACGTTGAAACTGCATATTGCTCACTGCATATGTATTTTTTTGCACAGCAGAGAACATTGATTAACTTAACAGTTCATTTTAAAGAACATACGTCCACAACTATTTATATATTCAAATAAAAATAAATTCATAAGAATAAATGCCACAAATCTAAAAGATCATACCGTCATGCGAGTACACAAAGCCTCATTCCGATGTGAATGTATATGAAGCCTCCTTCCTATTTTCATAATTCCATTTCCCAAACAGCAATCGAACTTTTTCTAGAAAATCATAAATTGACAGTTCTCTAGCTGATACAAGTGCTCCATTTATTGACTCAGCAATGTTTGAAGTCAAAGTCCATCCTCGGTGAACTATTGCACAGGACCTAGCCCACTTTTTGTAACTAGCCAATTCCAAATATTTCTTCACTCTAATATTAATTGCGTCAACCTTTTCCATTAACTTGTGAAATTTAAACTTTGAATATGATTTGACCATTGTATAAAACATCCCCGACAACGCATCATATGACTTTCTGTAAAAAAATTTCACGTTTTTCCCTAGATGCCACATACATGCATAATGCGGTAGCTTGAATTACGATCAGAGATAACACACATATTTTGTGTTTACCCATATGCTTCCTTTAGATTCTCAAAAAACCATGTCCAAGATGCATCATTTTCTAAATCAAGCGCACCATATGCCAAAGAAAATATATGTCCTGCATATATAAATACAATTTTGCGTAGTTATATATAAATACATATAGTAACTGCATATGTATATATTATAAATACATTTGCAAATATTTATAATTTTTTTGCAAAAAAAGAGTTTCAAATACATATACTAAAATGTAAATGTACAAAAAAAAATATACATTATCAAATCTACATGTGTCATTCAAATTTTTTTGAATGAAACATGCATTTTTTGGAGATATTTATATATCTGTTAGAGATATGTATTTTTTATAGATATGCAGAAATACATATAAACATAAAAGTAGGTATACATTGTATTATATAATGATACTAACTTGCTCCATCCATGGTATAGGCAGTTACGAATGTCCCAGTATACATTCCTCTCAGATGACTATCATCAACAACTATGATAGGTCTACAATGTTCGAATCCTTTGATGAATGTACGGAGAGCTATAAATACATACAAAAACTCATTTTCACTCGTCTTCTTCATCCTTATATGTGAATTGGGATAAGTATTGTTCAAAACATATAAGTAGGCTGGTAATTTGCCGTACGATGCGGATGGTTTCCTCCACAATTCTTCTAACGCTCTTTTCTTGGCCCTCCAACATAAGCTATATGTCAAATTCATCCCAAACTCTTCCTTCATGTCACTTCTTATATAAGTTGCACTATATTTTTGTTTGTGATTTTTCAATTTTTATTTAATCATATCACCTATCAACATACTAGTAGCATGCATCTTGAGAAAAACCTTGTCCTTCACCGGGAAAGTATGTTTCGGTATGAATTCTCTAGTTCTGAACATCCCAGAATCTCTCATACCAGAGGCACGACATAAAAACTCACAATTATCTGATCTGCACATCAATATATAACTGCATCCAACAAATTTAAATACAATCAAAATACATATCCAAACCTATTTTAACATGAACAAATTAATATAGAATGTACGTACCATTTCTTACTTGACCTTTCACTCCATGTTTGAAATTTCTCCCTAATTGTAAAATCCTTCATGATTGTCTTTAAATTTTTTTTAGTCAAATACACCTGGTCTACCTCAATATTCTTATGATATGGGTCTGAGATAATCACCTGAACCGTATCCATCTCAAATACATCTAATGTTGTTGTATTTTCACAAATCACCAACGCATCTTCAACAGATGTAGTTAACACTTGATGCAAATTATTAAGGACGTCTCTTCTTTCAACAACACATACAGATGAACTTCTAAAGGTGCTCACAAAATCTTTCTCCAAAATGCTTACATATAAAGAAAGACAATTCATGTCTTGTATCTATTTCTTTTGCATAATACACACCTTTAAACCCATAGCATTATGTATTTGTATTTGCGCAGCATTACCAATGATTTGATATTCAATTTAAATATATTTGTTGCTCAAATCCACATTAAGGTGAGATCCTAAATGTTTATGTAGTTCATTGTATGATGTTGTGGTGCTTCACAATATTGCATCAGTAATGTACTCTTCATAGTTTTTTCCATATGTCTACCTTCCACAGTGCTTCACTAGAACTGAGATACTCCCCATTGCTAACTTATTTCAACTAAACTACACAAAAATACATATCTGTAAGACTTCAATAGTTACAATATACAAATACAAAATAAAAATACAAACAAACTTCTATAGTTTTAACATAAACAACATATACTATCATAGCCAAAAAGTCCGACACAAAATACAAATGCAACAAATTTGGTAAATTTAAATTACAAACACAATCAAAATTCCCAGCAAAAAATACAATAACAAATCATTTGTTCAACGTTAAATACATACAAATCCACAACCTCCATAATCAAACACATCTAAAATATACATAATCAAAATTATCAGAAATACAGAAATACTCTTAAATTTCGAGAATCAAACCTCCAAAAAATTAAATTTGGGCAAAATAAAAAATCAATTTCAATCACTATTTTCTTCTATCTGTTCAATTTACTGTTGCATGCATTGCTTTTAACTCAAAATTCGTTTACAATAATTTTCAAAAACAAATTAACAAAGACAACAAAAAATTAAATAGAGCATCACTAACGGTTCAAAAAAATTGAACAGAAAAACAATAATGATTAAGTACCTTCAACAACAGTAATGGTTGAATTTGCAACCGATTGTTGAATTCGAATAAATAAAACTACAGAATCTACAATTGAATTTGATTCAACAACATTAATGCTTCACTTTGAAACTTGTGTTGAATTTGAAGAAATTGAATATAAGAAATTCCAGTCGAATTTGATTCAACAACGGTAATGGTTGAATTTCAAAGTAATGGTTGAATTCGAACAAACTGAAAAGAAAAAGGTTTAGTTGATTTTGGTTTTGCTTTTTTTTGGATGAACACGTTAATGAAAAAACTGACATTTGAATTTTTCTTTGTGTTTTTAACATATAACGGAAATCACGTGATTTAAGAGGTTTTAGTGGAAAAGAAATCTACACATTCAATACTTTGGTAATTATACTATATTTATCCAACTACTTTCAGTTTAATAAGGGCAGTAAAATTATTTGTATATGTATTTTTATAGCAACAGTTTCTAAAAATACAAAATACAAGCCTAAATAATTATGAAAATGTTGCTATGAAAATAATAATCATGGTCTTAAATATGCTATTTGTTAATTTTGCCCTTATTTTTACCACGACTTGAGATGAATTATATCACTGGGTTACTTGATGTTGTTAAATTATGAGTTTCAATTTGAATTCGACACATCTACACTTGATTGAGTATAAAATTTGATTCATATTTCTAAAAAAAAAATTCCCAATTCTGTTTTATTTGAGATTTGCCTATAATTTTTTTTTGGTTTCCCGGCCCATCTGGTGTTCGGTAGCCGCATTGGAGTCCGACTAATCTGGATTCGCGCAGCGTAGGACCCATTTGGGGGAAGCGATCCCTACCAAGGATTTTTTCATACCATGGGCTCGAACTCGAGACCTCTGATTAAGGGAGGAGCAACCCATAACTCCATCACTCTATTTGACATTAAATAACATCTTAATTTTGAAAATAACAACCAGGTTCTCTCTCTATATATATATATGTATGTATGTATATAGGGCAGAACTTTGATTCAAATCTAGTACATCTTGAAAAAAAATAATTGAATGTGCAAATTATTAAGTCAGATCTTATATAGACATGAGGTGGAGGAAAAATAATACTTGTGAATTCGAATGAATTCAATTTTCTTAGACCTTATATTTATATTTAAAAAAATGTCAAATAATATATGTAAAACATATCTAATGGTGAAACACAACAAGAAAGAAAGGCTATAAGTTTGATGGTAATTCGAAATTAATAAATTTTAAATTTCAGCTACACCAAATATACTCCCCCAGATATATTTGTTGTTTAGAGATCTTTCTGGAATCCTAATTATTGTCCATTGTTAGATACTGACATGTTTAACACATGTAACATATAATAAAACCCACTAAAATGAAATAAAGTAAAAAATAAAATCTGAAATTTCATTTTGATGAGTGGACTCTTCTCCTTAGTCCTCGCCCATCGCATAAATTCCTACAAAATTATTAGATATAAATAAAAAAATACTCTAAAAGATCAAAAACTTCATTGTTGATAAGCGGACTTGTCTCCTTAGTCATTGCCCATCATATCAATTCATAAAAATTATCTAGATATAAATCTAAAAAATATCAAGTTTATACTATATCATTACTAAAAAAAAAGTAAAAATTGACCCGTGTTGCTTAAATTTTGCCTATTTTATTTATTAGAAATTTAATGATACTAATTGAGTACGGTTGTTATTTAGTGCTAAAACCTGAAGAGATTGAAAATTAACCGAGCTTATTCGTTAAAAAATGTCACAAACTTATTTTTACAAAAACAATGACCAATTTCAGTTCATTTTATTTAAGACAAAAAACTCAAATTTATCATGAAACTATCATAAATGGCCTATGCATGCCACCCTTAATAGTTGAACCTATTTATGTCCTCACCGTGACAAACAGATCCTCACGATCATTCTCTATATTTACATGTTTATTACGCAACTAGATCCTTTTTATAGCTGCCTCAAATCATTCATGACTTGCTAGGACTGACAGTGTGGTAACCGGATAATTTATTGTAATGACCTAATTTATGAAAACTTATTTTTTTTTATGTATTTTCATCTTTTTTTTTCTTCTCCATAGTTTCTACATGTTAATTTGGAGTGTGGGGATGGTTGGCCTCAGAATGATTTGGGAAAATTTGCGGTTTATAGAGGCTTTAAAAGCCATATAGTTGTGTAATGATCCTTTCGGTCATTTTTCATATTTTCGCTTATCTACGCCATTAGGGCTTCTCCATAGATTCCCCAAGTAATTTATCACTTGCTGAGACCGACGGTTCGATTATGGGTAGTTCGTTTGGTTTTAGAGCCAATTTCCTGTTTTGAATTCTTCACTGGTTCTAAATAGCCATCGAACGAAAACTTCAATGAAACAATCTCGGATGAAAATGTTGAATGTGCCAGCAGATCCAAAATATTGATTTTAGTCTGGGTGGACCTTTGGTTCGGGTTTTAATGCACTCGAGCTCATTTCGACCTATTGGTCGAAAAGTTGAAAAAATAAAACTATAGGTGTGGGCCCCAATTTTTTCTGAAACGATCTTGGATAAAAGTTTTGATGATTTCAATGGATTTGAAATATGGGTTACACTCAAATTTCACTATTGGATCATATTATTTGGGTTCTGAATAAGCTCCGAAGGCCAAAAGCAAGTTTTTGACTTTGCTGTCATAAGGATGCCACATCTGTTTGTCGAGGGGGCTACGAATTTGGAAATTTTCTCATCATCTTTGAGAGCCTAAAACCCTACATGGGTATGATAACTCAAAATTGAGTCTTGTGGGTGCCTAGGAGCTTGGTAAACATCTTTTATCATGATTATTATCCGGATTAAGATTAGATTTCATCACTTTATTGGTGAATTTCTTAATTCTTGATCCAAAATCCAAATTTTTCTTAGGGATTGATTTAGCTCCAAATTTGGTCTGTTTGCACCAATAAACTGAGGTTTATGATTTCTTGGTGATGTATGAGCATTGGATTGACCTCGGAAATACAATTTCCATACGTGGGATCCACTTGGGATTTTTGGTGTCTTTTTTGGACCCGAAGGATAATAGTGCAATATGGGTATCGTTAGACTCGTATTGATGAGTAGAATGTATTTTTGATAGTGTTATGGCATTTTGGGGATTGTGAAGTGAAGACGAGCATGTGGTGCTTGAAGTGTGATTTTGCGATTTGGCCTTGAGGTAGGCTCCTGTCCACTTTTCTTCATAGTCGATGTATGATATATATTATGTGTGGATATGAATATTATGATTGATTATGATTAAGATAGCTTAGTCTTGATTATTGATGTTTGGGAAATTAGATGAGGGTCTTGGACCCGTAAGATAGTATGTTTATAAACTTGTAGACTCCTATTGCCTTCTCCCTAGTTTAGATTGAATTGTAGCATGGATTTGATACATTGCTAGATTATGGATATGATTTTAGTGTTGGAAGCATGATTAGGATATTTGATCTTATTGGGATAGTGTGGTATTTTTGGAATCGTGATTTGGGTAGAATTGACTTAAGTGCCCTTATTTATAGTTGAAGTTCCTATCTTAGGCTTGTATGTGGCTTACTTGACATTTAGAAGTTGAACTAGATATCTTAGACTAGTTTGGGGCATAGTGTACCTAATTAAGGAAATTGCAGATTAGAAGTGGGATTGTATGTTAGGTTGTGGAGCCTGATTAATATGTGACATACTGTTATATATTAATATTCACATGGTGTAATATAATAGCCCGTCCGCTATTATATTAGGTTGTCTGTTAGGATTGTCTGTACCTTTTATTCTTATTTTCTCTGTGTAAATGTACTATGAGTCATTAATATTTTTAGCCCGTCCGCTATGGAGTTTACTCACGGGTGTTACCACATAATTCATTCTCACTTATCTCTCTCTCTCCTCAAGAATTTTCTCTCTAGTTTTCTTCATCCTCTCCATAGATTTATTTTATGTGCACACAAATCGATCCTAAAACTGGTATCAGAGCTTGGGAGATTTATCATTATCACTAAAGATGGAAGGATCCTAACATTGGGGATGCTCTAATCCTTAGTGTGGAAAACCCGATTGAATCCTGGATATTGGATTCTGGTGTATCTTTTCATTCATCTCCAAGCAAGGAATTGTTTCAAAATTTCAAGTCTGGAAATTTTGGAAAGGTGTATCTTGTTGACAACAAGCCATTATCGATTGAAGAAAAGGGGGATGTTTGCATAAAAACTCTGGCAAAAAATTAGTGGACATTGGGGGATGTCAGATATATTCTTGGTCTCAAGAAAAATCTGATCTCTGTTGGTCAGTTGGATAGCATAGGCTACACAGCAGAGTTTGGGAAAGGTTCGTGGAAGATTGTGAAGGGTGCTATGGTTGTAGCACGTGGCACAAAATCTAGATCTTTGTACACAACTGCAGGGTGTATAAACATGGATGCTGTTGCAGAGGGTGTTTCTGGTTCATGTCTGTGGCACAACAGGCTTAGACATATGAGTGCCAAAGAAATAAAGATGTTGGCTGCAAAAAGATCTTTAGAGGGCTAAAATCTGTTGATATGGGTCTTTGTGAGAGTTGTGTTATGGGTAAATAAAAATGAGTAAGCTTCATGAATACTGCAAAGAGCCAAAGAAAGTACGGCTGAAAATGGTCCATACAAATGTTTGGGGATGATCTTTTGTTTCATCACTTGGTGGATCCAGATTCTATGTTGCCGCCATTGATGATTTCAGTAAAAAAGTATGGGTTTACTCCCTGAAACATAATTCAGATATGTTTGCTACTTTCAAGAGGTGGAAAGCTGAAGTTGAAAATCAAACTGTCTTGAAAATTAAATGCCTGAGGTCTGATAATGAAGGAGAATATGACAAGTCAGAATTCAAACAATTCTATGTAGTTGAGAGAATCATATTAATAAGGATAGTTCCTGGGAAGGCAAGGCAGAGCGAAGTTGCTGAAAGTATAAACAGTACATTAAATAAGCGTGCAAGGAGCGTGAGGATACATTGTGGGCTGCCTAAGACATTTTGGGCAGATGTTGTGAGCACAGCTGCATACTTGATCAACAGGGGTCCATCAGTTCCTCTGGTGTTCAAGTTTTCGAAAGAAGTATGGACAGGAAAAGAACTCAAGTATTCTCACTTGAGAACTTTTGGTTGTAGTGCTTGTGTTCATGTTGATCTAGAGAAGAGAGATAAGCTTGATGCTAAACCTATAAAGTGCTACTTTATAGGTTATGGTTCTGAACAAGAAGATCCTAAGACATTGTGATGTGATATTTAAAGAAAATTTCTTATACAAGGACAAATAACAAAAGGTTCAAGAGACTACAAAGCAAGTAGGAGTTGAGCTTGAGTTACGGAAGAGTACACCCAAAGATATTACAGAAGAAACTTCACAAACTACAGAGAATATCGTTGAAGAAACAGAGGTAGAACAAGTGAAACCTGAGCAGGTTGAGAGGAGATCATCCAGGACCATTAGAGAAACAGATAGGTATTCACCATCATTACATTATTTGTTTCTTACTGATGAAGAGGAACCAAAGTTTGTTGCTGAGGCCCTGCAGGTGGAGGATTCAATCAAGTGGGAGCAAGCCATGGATGATGAGATGAGCTCACTTGAGAATAATAACACCTGGATGTTGACTGAGTTATCTACAGGGAAGAGAGCCTTGTTGAACAAATTGGTGTTCAGAATCAAGGCAGAACTAGATAACAAAAGAAGGTTCAAGGCTCGGCTAGTAGTAAAAGGATATTTACAAATGAAAGGTATTGATTATGATGAAATATTTTCTCCTATTGTGAAATTAACTACTATACGAATTTTATTGAGTATTGTTGCATTGGAGAACTTGCATCTTGAGCAAATGGATGTAAAAACTGTGTTTTTACATAGAGATTTGGATAAGGAAATCTATATGCAGCAACCAGAGGGGTTCGTAGTTCCAGACAAGGAACACATGGTGTGCAAGCTCAACAAAAGCTTGTATGGGATGAAGCACACACCTAGATAGTGGTACAAGAAGTTTGACTCCTTTATGAGCAAGAGTGGATTCCACAGGAGTGAAAAGGATCACTGTTGCTACTTCAAGAAATACACTGATTCTTATATGATTTTACTCTTGTATGTGGATGATATGTTGATTTTAGGATCCGGTATGTAGGAGATAAACTCTCTAAAGGCAAGTCTATCTTCTGAGTTTGAGATGAAAGATTTAGGTACAGCAAAGCAGATTCGTGGGATGAGGATTTCTCGGGATAGATCTGCTGGCACTTAAATCTATCCCAAGAGCAGTACGTTGAGAAGGTGCTGGATAGATTCAGAGTTAATGATGCTAAACCCAGGACTACTCCATTGGAAAATCACATAAAATTATTAAAGGAGCAGTCACCGAAGACAACTCAGGAGTGGGAGCACATGGCACTTGTTCCATATGCTTCTGCAGTCGGGAGTTTGATGTATGCTATGGTCTGCACTAGACCTTACATAGCACATGCAATGAGATTTGTTAGCAGGTACATAGCAAACCCCGAGAAAGAGCATCGGGAAGTTGTGAAGTGGTTTCTAAGATATCTGAGAGGTATATCCAGTACTTTACTTTGTTTTGGCAATGGCAAGGTGATTCTGCAAGGTTTTTTTGATACTAATATTGGTGGGGCTGTGGACTCTAGCAAGAGCACTTCCGAATATATTTACACCGTAAGTGGTACAGTAGTGAGTTAGATGTCCAAGATTCAGAAGTGCATTGCTCTTTCATCTACTGAGGCTGAGTATGTGGAAATAGCTGAAGCTGAAAAGAAGATAATATGGTTGGCAGAGTATCTGGAAGAACTGCGCAGGAAGCAGCGTGAGAAGATATTTTACACAGATAGCCAGAGTGCCATACAGTTGGTGAAGAACCTGATCTATCATTCGAAGACAAAGCATATTAGAAGACGATACCATTTCACTCGTAGGGCAGTAGAAGAAGGTGATATGTGTTTAGAAAAGATAGAGGGTTCAAAGAATCCATCAGACATGTTGACAAAATGTGTTGATGTTGGTAAACTAAGGTTGTGCAAAACCTTAGTTGGTTTTTTGTAGTTGTGTATATAGATGTTGCGGTGTGGCGAACATATTGATGATGGAGGAATATTTTTTATTTTTTTGAGAATGTAATTCTTGGATGACAGAATCAGTCTCCAAGTGGGAGAATTGTTAGGTTGTGGAGCCTGATTAATATGTGATGTACTGTTATTTATTAATGTTCACGTGTTTCAACCTTTTTTAGGTTGTACTGTTCATTCTCATTTCTCTGTGTAACTATACATACTCTGAATCATTAATATAAATAGCCCATCCGTCGTGGAGTTTACCCACGGGTGTTACTACGTAATTCATTCTCACTTATCTCTCTCCCTCTTTAAGAACTTTCTCTCTAGTTTTCTTCATCCTCTCCATAGATTTAGTGTGTGTGCATGTAAATTGATCCTAACATTGTCTGGCCCATTTAGGCCTAGACTTGTGTTAGTCATTGTGGAATTAGTTGCAGATGCTAGACGTAGTTGAGACTAGTAAACCTTAGTATAAGGTTATTTCGTGACTCAATATATTGTAATAATGTTCCTAGAATTATGACTTGTGAGTTATACCTATGTTTTTGCTTATAGAAATGAGATGATAATGGGCCCATAAAGATGTTGTTTCCCCTTAGACTTGATACTTGGCCCATAGAGATATTATTTCCTCTTAGACTTGATACTTGACCCATAGATATGCAATTTTCTCTTAGACTTGATATTTGGCCCATAGAGATGTTGTTTTCTCTTAGACATGACGTTGGGTCCTTAGATATGATTCTTCTTTTAGATGCGATATTGGGCCTATAGAGATACTATCTTCTTTTAGATATGATAGTTGGCCTAGAAAGGTGATATTCCTTACCGTCATGATGAATGACCTTTATATATAAAATGACTTATAGTTGTGTCATGCTTATTGATATTATGCCTCCTATGTGAGAGATTATTATATGCTTATTAATATTATACCTCATATATGCGAGATGCCTCCTAGATGTAAGATGATTAGAGATATGCTATGACTTATAAATATGATTATAGATATGAGTTTCGGATATGTATATGGGTTGAAGGCTGTAATGATGATATTGTAATTATTTCAGACATATTATTGGGCCGAGGACCGATAGATGAAATCGATTTGACATTCAGAAAGTGTTTATCCTTGTAGAGGATGTGGTTACAGTTCATGAATATACCCAAACATGTGTGTGTGCGTATACACATCTCTCCGGTATAGGACAGAGAAAGGTGTAGTATGATGCTTATGATTTTACTGATTGAATACTGGTGATAGCATGTATAGATTCGATATATTCATGATTATTATATTGGTTATTGAATTGATTCTAGCTGAAATGCGATCTTATGACTATTCTTCCTAATTATGGTATAAGCTACGTGGTAACTAGTTGTCTATTAGATGACTATAGTATTTAATGCTTAGAATTCTAAATATTTTAGTTAATGAGCCTTGCTTAGGAATATGATAGCTAACGACTAGAGTTGATATGTGGCTATGAAGATGGGTTTATCGATGGCAATGATATGTGTCTATTGATAACAAGTTATAATGCCGATTAGTTATTAAGTGGGAATAATTTGGTTAACACTGCTATGTGATAAGGTATGCTAGTGATAATGATGCCTAGTTAATATTGATGCCTAGTTACTAATGCTGACAAGTTAATAACGAGGAGTAGTTAATAATGAGGATTAGTTGGTAAACAATTATTAGATATTGATTGGTGTTAGTTGGTAAAAGATGTTTAGTTGATAAATAATGAATAGTGAATAGATGGTGATTATAGTTTAATGGTGAATCTTGACTAGACGGTAGGTTTGACTAACTATTGATTAATGGTTTGTTGCTATTCCATGATTAATGATTATGTGAAGAATTGGTTAGATTGATAACTATAGATCATGTGATGACTAGTAAACTAGCGGTATAATAATGAATCTTGGCTAGTTAATAATGAACAGATAGAATACAATGATAAAATAGTAATCATTGGGATCTTATGATTATGGTTTTGAGTATATTGGCTTGAGTCTGTGCACCTATTATATACCTATATTTATGCATTGATGATTAGGATGATATATTGACGCCTGGCAAGGCCGGAAGATACTTTGATGATATATTGATGCCCGACAAGGCCAAAGGATACTTTGATGATATATTGATGTCCGACAAGGCCGGATGATACTATAATGATATATTGATACCCGACAAGGACGGAGGATACTATGATGATATATTGATACCCGACAAGGCTAGAGGATACTATAATGATATATTGATATCCGGCAAGGCCGGAGGATACTATGATGATATATTGATACCCGACAAGGCCGGAGGATACTATGATGATATATTGATACTCGGCAAGGCCAGAGGATACTATAATGATATATTAATATACGGCAAGGTCGAAGGATACTATGATGATATATTAATGCCCGGCCAGGCCAGAGGTTGATCATAATGATGATGGTCATAATGATGGCATTTATGATAAGATTGTTGATATTAATTGTGTACCTTGCATCTATTCCTGCATATGCATTGCCTATCACCAGTATGCACCAATGTCTATCAGCCGGTATAAGATAGTTGTATAGATATGGGTAAAGAATATGCCTTTTGTTGTTGTATGTTGATTGAACCTTCTGAGTATGAGGCGGTGGGGGTACACATAGGCTCGGCTAGGTATTTGATTGTTCGGAGTAACCAATTATTCACGCTGATATTGATGTTGTTATTATCATTGTTATGATCATTATTATGGGTAGCTTATGATAGATTGGTCATTGATCCGGTATCGAGATTCGAGGTATTTCTTCAACCTTTTCTATCTTATGAATGCACTATTATGCATGATTATATCATAGCTATGTGGATTTGAAATCCTGAGTTCGATAATATTAAATACCGATAGTATGTTAATCAGGTTTTTAAATATGGATATGATGATCTAGGTTATGGTTTGAGATAACCTCATGCATATATATGTGTGCATTTATGTGTGTGTGTGTGTGTGTATATATATATATATATATATATATATATATATATATATATAAATCTAGCTATATGAACCTATGACACTATCGTATATCCCTTTCTTCGTTGTTCTTATTGTATATGCATTTCTTTGCTTTTTATATTGCTATATATCTTTCTTTCGCCCTTCATTCTTATATTAGTATGGATATACGATATAACATTGACGGCTATTAAATGTAGCTGAAATAGAATAGTTTACCCTTAATACTTCCTTAGTCTTATTATATTAGACTCTTGGACTAGAACAGGATAGTTGACCCTTATTATTCACATTGACTTGTTATATGATTTCTGGACTCTTTGGTGTAGTTTTTATTCTGTTTATATGTTGTATATATTGCTTTACCTTTGGAGCTTAGTTGACTGTTGCCTACTGAGTACCACTCGTTTGGTACTCATACTATATTTTTGTAGCTTGCAGATCATAGTACTGGTTATCACCGTTGATATGTGCGTCGTGCAGAGAAGTCATGGTTCAGAGACTTATAATGAGCTCCTGACATTCGGAATATTACTTATCTCTCTCTTATGTATTAAACTAGTCTCTATATTGTATTCAGAGATAAGTTGTATCAATGTAATTTCTTTGACATTTCATCTTAGTATTCTTGATATATAGAAGCTCTTGTATTGATACCACTGGGTTTTGGGGATTCACTTATGTAATGGTTCTTAACTCATTTACCCCACATTCTTTTCCTTATATTATTGAGTAGTCCGTTACCAGTCATTTCGGACTACGGGTCGACTTGCCTACTGGTGGGTTATGGTAGACACCACCATGACTTAAGAAATAGGGTTGCGATAAGTTGGTATATAGAAATAGATAGATATAGATTAAAAAAATTAATTCTCTACACTCTAGAGAACCACTTACGTATGTATTGACTCTTTCTTATATTATTGTACTTCCCGTTGTAAGCTGTGGAGCCCCATGTTGTTTGACAATTCTTCATCAAAAAATTATATCATTATTGCTAGGTTAAAAAAAACTTATATATATATAGAGAGAGAGACAGAGAGAGAGAGAAAGATTCCTAGAATTTTTCATAGATTTTCTTATTTACGTTTTGACACTCCTTAATAAAATTTTTGATCCACCAACTTTGTATCTCGTGAAAAAAATTGGCATATCTATCGTGTTTTCTTAAGTTCCGAACTTAATAATATCAATGCAGTTTTGCTCCACCAACTTTGTAGCTCGTGACTAAAATTGACATATCTATTGTGTCTTCTTATGTTCTCTACATAGTAATATAAATGTCTTTTTTAGATAAATATACGACTTTATGTGATGGAGAATTTTCTCATTCGACTGATGATGGAGCTATGCATCCTTATTAAAGGGGTGTCATTTTGAGACCCCACCAATAAAGCATCACACCATATTCTAAATAAAATACTTTTTTTTACATAAAATACTTCTTTTGCAAATAACAACTAGCTTCTGTATATATTTGTAGGGATAGAATTTTGATTCAAATCTTGTACGTCTTTAAAAAAATCAATCAAATATGTGCAAATTATTAAGTTAGAACTCAATGGCTTATAAGAAAACTAGAAATAATAAAACTTGTAACTTTAAATGCAAGCTAATTTTAGACTTCAATACTTGAAATGCAAGTGGAATTATATTTAGTTGTTTGAAGGGTATTCTAGTGAAAACAATAGTTTAACTATACTTGTAAATTGTCAAATGTTACTATCAAACAAGAGTCAATAATTAAAATTCAATAAGTATCTACAAATAATAAAAAAATTTGGAGAGCTAGGGTTTGACGTTTATGAGTTTTGTAAACAATCATCAAATTTATAACTCATTTAGATTATTATTTAGCAATTAAATTTTTATACCTATTTAACATACTTTTGAATATAACCACATTGGCTAAGAATTGCATATGGCTAAACTCGAATCTAAATCGAAAGAATTCAATTTTCTTAGATCTTATATTTACATTAGAAACTATATATATATATATATATATATATATATATATATATATATATATAGTATATCTAATTGTGAAACACAAAAATAAAGAATGGTTATAAGTTTGATGGTAATTCAAAATGCATAAGTTTTAAATTTTAGCTACACCAAAGATACTCGCTCAACTATTTCTGTTATTTAGAGATCTTTCCTGAATTTAATTATTGGCTCTTGTTAGAGACTGACATATTTAACACATGTAACAAATAATAAGACCCACTAAAACAACAACAAAGTAAAAGAAATCTGAAATTTCATCGTTGATTAGTGGACTTGTCTCCTTAGCCCTCACCCATCACATAAACTCATACAAATCATCTAGATATAAATCTAAAAAATACTAAAATATCCAAAAATTCAATCTTAATGAGTGGACTTGTCTCTTTAGTCCTCACCCATCATATCAACTCATACAAATTATCTAGATATAAATTCAAAAAATATTAAATTTATACCGTAACATTACTTAAAAAAGGGTGAAAATCGACTGATTTTGCTTAGCTTTTACCTACTTTATCTTTTTGAAATTTAATGATAATAATTGAGTATGGTCGTCATTTTAGCGCTAAAAACTGAAGAGCTTTAAAATTGACGGAGCTTATTCGTTAAAAAATGTCACGAGCTTGTTTTTACAAAAGCAATGACCAATGTTAGTTCGTTTTATTTAAGACAAAAAACTCAAATATATCATGAAATTATCATAAATGGCTTATCCATGTCACCGTTAATAGTTGAAATTATTTATGTACTCACCATGACAAAAAGACCCTCCAGGTCATTCTCTATATTTATGTGCTTATTATGCATTTAAAACTTTTTTGTATCCGCTCCAAGTCATTCATGACTTTTGAGACTAACAGTGTGGTAACCAAGCAATTTGTTGTAATGATCTAAATTATGAAAACTCAAAAGAAAAATAAATGAAAAAGAAAAAAAAAGATAAATAGAAGCTAGAGATAGTAGAGCAAAAATAAAAGAAAAAGGAAAGAAACAAAAACAAACTAAAATAGAAAAAAAGAAGAAGAAAACAAAAATAGGAAAAGAAAATTAAAATATGAGAAAGAAAAAATTAAAAAAATGAAAAAGAAGAAATGAATAAAGAAAAAAATGAAAAAGAAACTGAAAAAAAAAAAGAGAAATCAAAAAGAGAAAAAAAGTGAAAAGAAAAATAGAAAAGAAAAAGAAATCAAAATATAAAAAAATCAAAATGAAAAAACAGATAAAAAAACTAACAAGAATAAAGAGAGAAAAAAAGGTTAGAGATATAAGAGTGAGAAAGAGAGAAAAATAAGAGAGGATAAGGAGCTACTAAAAATATTGCAATTATTGCTATCTCACGTACTTTTTTTAAAGTGTTGCTATTTAGTTTAATTATGGACTTAAGTTTGTTACTTCTTGTATTTTTTTCCCTATTTAAAAAGTACTAGTTATAGCTATTTTATAGTAATTTTACTATATCATTTTTAGTTAGTTATTATATGTCATTTAAGTATTAGATAATGAATAATATTTAATCACAAGAATAAAATAAATACAAAATGATAAATTAAAAATGGTTGGATGAAATACTTTGCAGTAGTAATATCTGTGTCAAAAAGAAAGTATTAAAGTTGAAAGTAGTACACTTATTGAGATCTAAATAATTGGATTCAAACAAAAAAACTAAATATATAGTTACGAGCTAAAATATGAATGATCAAAATTTTAATTTTTATTAGGTATAAATAAATGAATCTTAAAATACGTAATCTAGAAAATTAAATTTTACGTAATCTAGAAAATTAAATTTTAACTATTTTTTTGCTTCAATTTATGTGACACCATTTGATTAAGTATGGAGTAGAAAAAATGAAATGCTATGTTGAAATTCGTGATATAAATAAACCTTACATTTTGTGTGGTCATAAAGCATTTCATTAAAATAAAACATAAATTATAAAAATAAATTATTTCTAAAACAGAAAAATGACATTCTTGTTTGAATAAATTAAAAAGCAAAATATATCATGTAAATTAAAATAAAAACTATAAATATTAGGCTCGTGCTCAGTGTTTCCAACATAACTTAATTCATGAAAAATAAACTTCAACCACAAATAAAAAATATGAAGAAACAACAGTTTTATTGATAAACGATAGAGGTGCAAATTTGTTCCTCCCTTGATTCTTCTCTCATGATTTTCTTCATATTTCGACGGTCGTTAGTGGCATATTTCTCGAACGTAGGATGATATCTTTATGAATATCTCATGATTTTGTGGGATATTGAAGATCCCGATCTTTTTACGAATACCAATGAATTTATGGGATATTCAAGATGGTTTCTTCAAGAGAGTAAGCCACCTTTTTATAGGAAGAATTTAGGGTTGATGTAGAGTAGCCTCCAAGAACGCTAACAAAATTTGGATTCTTCTTATAGAGTTCTACAAGATTTCGATATCTACAAATGCCCCCTACTTCAAGCTTGTCGGAGTGTAGACTTGATGAAATTCAAATACGAGTGTTGAAGTACCCACATAGCTTCCATCTTTATGTTGATACAGATTTGTATATTTGATTCATGAGAGAAGAGATGAAGAATGTATTTGGCTCCACTCGGCGTGCCAATTTGTTTCCAACATAATTTTACAGTGATAGAAATAAATTGCAATCACAAATAAAAATATGAAGAAACATGAATTTTTATTGATAAATGATATGGGTACAAATTCATTCCTCCCTTGATTCCTCTCTCGTGATTTTTTCGATTTCTCCCTAATTCGAGGATTGTTAGTAGTGTATTTCTCGAACGTAGAATGATCTCTTTATGAATATCCCATGATTTTGTGGATATTGGAGATACCGATCTTTTTACGAATACCTATGAATTTGTGGGATACTGGAGATGCCTTTTGCCCCTTTATATAGGCATAATTCAGGGTTTAGGGTAAACTAGACTCTAAGAACTCTAACAGAATTTGGATTCTTTTTGTAAAGTCCCACAAATTTTAGATGTCTACATATGCCCC
>NW_025837889.1:0-1050 GCF_002878395.1 Capsicum annuum | reverse complement strand
ATACGTGAAGGTCTATGGTTCATAGCCCGGTCCTTCCTAATTGTGAGAGTCTGGGTGCCTAATTTCGTTCTAAGTGAAGCAAAAATCAAGTCAACAGCGATCTGGCTACGCCATCCTCAGCTCCTAACAGAATTTTATGACAGAATCATCCTCGAAATAATAGGGAAAAAGATTAGTAAATATTTTAGATTAAAATGGCGTTGAATGAGAGTTAATTTTAATAAATGGATTTGTGAGATTTTTCATGATCCAACTGGTGAAAATGTATGGACAAAGTAGCACCTTCACTTTTCAATCTTCACATTTAAAAATAGATGATCCATTAGATATATTTACACTAAAGGTGCTTTATTATAGAGAGAGAGAAAGACCCACTCTCTTTAAATTATCACTCTATAGAATCCTGATTGTAAACACAGCGACGGCCGTGACCACTAGGGACATGCACCCTATTACCCCACCCGAACCGCCTGATAAATAATATTGCCTTATGGCTATAGATGTATCCTGCAAGTTGTCTTACAAAGATATAGTAAAAGATGTCCACTACTCAAGCAGATCTTTCAACCCTTATTCCTTCATGGATATCAATGAGAGTATACCAGATCCCCAAAGTGGAGAAATCACCCTAATAGAGGCAGACCAAGTTTGGTTATACGAACCTTGGAGGTTTTCAGTCATAATTAAGGCATTTGAGAGGATATTAAACCATCAATTTCTCCACACTAATCTTAAGAAATTATGGAAAATCTAAGAAACCATAACCCTGATTGATCTAGGGTTCAATTTCCATACGGTAGAATTCGAGAAAGTAGAAAAACGGCACAAAGTGCCACATAAAGGTGCATGGTTAATAGCTAGGTCCTTCCTCATTGTGAGAATCTGGGAGCCTAATTTCGTTCCCAGTGAAGAAAAAATCATAGCAACAGCGATCTGGCTATGCCTTCCCCAGCTCCCAACCGAATTTTATGACAGAATCATCCTCGAAAGAATAGGGAAAAAGATTAGTAGAAATTTTAGATTAAAATGGCATTGAATGAGGGTTCATTT
>NW_025837888.1:0-1037 GCF_002878395.1 Capsicum annuum | reverse complement strand
ATTGTTGCCCCCTTGGACCTCGTGATGCATCTCCTCCATAATCTGGGTATTAGAAACCTCAATGAAGAACCTGCCAACAGCAACCAAACTGTGTATCCATGCAGAAAAAAGTCTTAATCCCCGAATAAAATACTGAATCCACTCATACTCGATCGGCAAAATAGAAGTAGCATACCTAAACAACTCATGAAATTGAGCCTCATACTCCAAAATAGTCATGGAACCCTGCTCCAATATCAAGAACTGGTCCCTCAGATGATCTTTAAGGCTACGAGGCATATACTTCTCCAAGAAAACCTCAAAGAATTGATTCCATGTTGACAAGGAAGATCCAGCTAGCCAAGAATCAAGATAACCTATCCACCACTGTTGAGTTGTAAGTTCCAACTAAAATATAGTGTAGTCAATACCATGAGTCTTATCTAGACCTAAATTATGGATCCTATCCTTGCAAGAAACCAAAAACTCATAAGCATCATCTCCCGGTGCCCCAAAAAACCTAGGCAAGTCAATATCAAGAATCTGCACAACATCCTTTTCTCTTCAACAGACATATTAGGCTAGGGAACTACCAGTTAAACAACTATTGATGCTGGCGAAATCTCAACTCTAGGAGCTACAGGGATAGGCAGTGCCCCTGCCTCGATACCACTCTAATTTGTAGACTATACATTATCATATGGTGCACCACTAACTATCGAAGAGATAAACTAAATCATCTCTAAGCAAAGATAAAGAAATAAACCCCGGTAAAGCCTAGGCTGGCCCATGGCCCACCACTAGTTGGGGTGGAAGAATCACTGGTATGGGAGTAGGAATAAGGTCTGGTGAAGGCTCCCTATCCTGATCATTGGTTGGGGCTGTATCTCTAGTTTATCCTCAACCTCGGTCATCTACGTACTCCAGTAAGATCCCTAGTCGCGGATTTAAGAAGCTTCCTAGCCAACTGCAAAAGAGTGAAACCAAATAAATCTTAGAAACTCACTAAACCTCGTAGCACGAAATGAGTGAAGAAAGTAAAGATATCCTAAAATGTC
>NW_025837887.1:0-2975 GCF_002878395.1 Capsicum annuum | reverse complement strand
TATTATATGCAACACAAATATATCACATGTCGGGAAAAAGGATATGGGTTAGCATGAATTTTAAAACCTTAACCTGGACTATGCAGCTTGACCATCCTAAACCGGCACCCATGGGCTATATGGGTTCAGCTCCCCCTATTGAAAGGGACCTAGTCCCTATTAGCCGCACAAACTAGAGAAAACCGAAAGGAAAGCTTGAGCCATCAAGCCAACTAGCCGTCCCTAAATATATCTTAAGAGTAACTCATACATGCGACCATCAAGTCAAAACTTTACGTCAATATATTTGGATTTCCAGTATCAGTCCCTCGGTTATCCATCTTCACGGCTTAGCTACAAAACCCCTTTAAGCCAATATTAAAATATTTGACACATAAATCAACTATTACATTAAGTTGTCAATCATTAAGGTATAATTAAGTGGTATCTTCATATCAACTATAGCTTTCAAGCAAAGTCATTAAGCCAAGGTTTACTTCATATCCCACAAGGTTTTCAAAACCATCCTTAACCATTTTAAGGTTTATGAAATGCATTAGTTTTAAAGAGAATAGCCAAACCAAATGATAATTCATATTCCAAAACCAATTATTCAAGTGGGTCGAGGTTATGATCACTTTCCATACCAAAACCAATTATTCGAGGAATCCGTTATACCCCTAAATTCATTCACCATTTCCATGCACTCCAATGAGTGTACAAACCAATAATTCACACATAATAAATCAATATAAACCATGGAAAAACATTCAAACAAATTATATCTAGAACTCTCAAACCATAGTTCAAACCCGAACATCAAAACCATGAATAATAAATTGATTTTCATTCCATTAATAAAATACAAGTATAGGGAAAGAGGTGCATTCCTTAGACATACAAGAATTGGAAAGTAATTCAGAACTTGGAACCCAGAAGATGAATACACTGTTAATTCCTAGGCTCTCTTGGGGTTTTGAGTTTGATGGTCAAATAATCGCTGTTGTGTCACGAAAACTAATGAAAATAGGTTCATATAGTGTTTAAAGGTTATTCATAGTTGAAAAGACCCCAATACCCCTTATCCTAAGTAACAAAACCTAAAATTACTCGAATTTAAAACATCAACGTGGAACAGAGCTTATCGTAAAGTCTAACCTTTGTGCCACCGACCCTACTATGGAGATAATCCTTCGTGTCACAGAACCTATTTCAGAGATTATCTTCTATGACATAGGGATATCGCAGAGGTTCATTGTATATATGGTCCAAAACCACTCTGAACACCATCCAAAAGTTCTAAAAATCTCTCGAGACATCCCAACACTATATCTAAACACAATTCAAGTCAAAAATCAATATTTTGAACATGATATTCTCATCATATCATCAATATATCCTTTGGACTTATCGGGCATCATCATATCATCAATATCTCTTCCAGACTTACTAGGCACCATTATATCATTAATATATCCTCCAAACATTACGGGCATCATCACATTATTAATATATCCTTCGGACTCACCGACCATCATCATATCATCAATATTCACCATAGCATCAATATTCATCAAACATCAATATTCATTATAACATCAATATGTATGTGCAATCAAATCCATAATAAAAGCAAGCCCCATGAGGGATAGAGTGAAAGAGCAATAAAGAAAGACATACATTTGTACCTTATCATTCATTATCAACACAATATATTACTAGCAGAATGAACATGTATATCCATATGGTATGAACACTCAATACTTTATCAGGCTTAACAAAATCATTAGCATTTTCAATTACAAGACATAGTTTATCCTCTAGAGCCTCTCTTTATTAGAATGATTTACATTATTAGCATAAGAGGATTTTTAGTACAAACATTAGTTCAGTCACTAGTCTTGAACATAATATGAGTAATAGCATCATATAAGGCCCATATGGTAATTTAGTTAATGATATAAGTGATAGAATATACATGGGTTTAATCTATGAGGTAATTCATTGCTATCCAAGCATTATCAATCATCTAGCAACCAATCATGCATACCATTTCCAATACCAATATCATAAATAAACTATTTATTGGGGTTAACCATCATGTTAACCAAGGCATATTCTATGCATTTAACAAGTGTCTAGGTCACTTATGAAACTACAGAGTCCAAGATTAAGGTGGGTCAAGTTTTACTTCTAATAACCCAAATTCCTCTTCAAGTCTAACTTCTACCCAGAAATAAGCTAATCCATCTTAATCATTTCCTAAAGTTTTATCATTCAACACTAGTTCTATGGTGAAATCCTTCCTAAAGTATTACTCTCAATCCATCCAAACTACTAGGGCAATCTCCACAACTATGCACAACTAGGGTCAAGATACTATTTGATATGAGTGAAAAGGTCATTCCCATCTACTTAGAGCAACTAGATCATTATCAAGTTATTAATGAGATTACAAGTCCAACTAACCAAGGTTCTAGACTATAAGTCAAGTACCGCACTTTATGAGTTCAATAACCTAATAGGTTCAACTAATCCCAAACATTACCATCTACCACTTCAATACCTAAGAACCCATCAAATATTATCAAGATATAAAAGTCATACTATAATAAAGCTCAATCTAACAATAAGTAAGCCTAACCTACCTCAAATCCAAATATAGCTTACAAACCGATAACCTTCGCTTTCCATTTTCTCAAAACTTCTTCTATGAGCCAATCTATAAAAAACACAATCTATTCATTATTATGAGAATATCAATACCCATATTGCACCATTTTGTTTCAAGTAAAAAATAACACAAAAAAACCCCAAGTGGGTCCCACATATGGAAAACAAGTGACCAAGACCAAAACATTGTTCAAATACCATTAGGGAGTTATATCCCTCAAGAAATTGATGCCAATCAATCATATTTAGGCTAAATTCAAGACTCCATACATTTGGCATTTTGTGTCAAATAATCAAGAATTCAACACTAATAATGAAGGATT
>NW_025837886.1:0-5812 GCF_002878395.1 Capsicum annuum | reverse complement strand
ACAAAGGTATGGTACTGAGTTAGATTAACATGCACTTACTTTATCATGGATACCTATCTCCTTGAAATAGCAAATTTTGAGGAGTGACACTGACTGAGATGTTAGGTCAGGGTATTTTGATCAAGCTCAGTCTCAATTTTCTCTTTTAGAACAGGTTTGAGGGCCAAGCTCTAGATTTTTTCTTCACTCATACTGCCTCAAGTTTCTTCTTTTAGGATGAATTCCATTGGAACCAGGTCCCTTGTAATCATCTCTTACAAAGTGAGACATTTCCACATTGAAGTGTCCTGAGAGTGAGAATTTAATCAGATCTTTAAAAATTGAGTATACAACACAACTATTAACAGACATTTCCTGACTGCAATCCCCTTTCTCATACCTGAATTCAGGATCAAAAGTTGGATTTGGGAATCCACTTAAGTTTGAGTTTTCAAAAAGAGGAAAATGGTGTGATCAAAACTTTCTTGGCCCATTTAGGTAGAGAATTGTTCCTCAAATTTTTCAGAGGTTTTAACTCCTTATGTTGTGTACTCTTCTGATGAACATATCTGAAATTATTAATTCTAGCTCTTATCCATCTCTGACAACTTGCCTTAATGTGCTCATCCTTTTCACAATAAGTACACATAGGAATGAAAACCTTATTTCTACCACCATTGACAATGTTTCCCTGCCACCCAGCAAGTAGGAATTCTCCTTGATAGCCCAGTCCTTCCCCATCATTAACACCCTGACTAAATAGTTTAGGAAGGATCTGTGAAGAAGCATTCCATTTAACATACTCGTTCAACTATTCTCTTAAGCGAACAAGGTCCTTTTTTAACTTTTCATTCCTGTAAAGTGTAGTAAAGTATTTTTGGGCATCTTCCAATCTTTCCTTAAGATTAACTTAAAACCTTAAAGCTACTTTCTTACCTTTTCAATCTACATCATTTATTTTCTTTAGATTACTTATCAAACTTAGATTTTTATATTTCATCTCAGTAGTTAGTTCACATACAGAGTCTATCAACACACTTGCAGGCCTTTTTATTTTCCTAGCCATGTAATTATCGAGATTCTCCTTAATATCAGATAGTGTTACCTTTTTTTCATCCTCTGTGTCTTCCATGAATGTAAATAAGGAATCAAAGATAACTGGACTATCTTTCACTACGAGGATAAAAACATCTCCTAAAGCTTGCTTTACTGCATAACCAGCTGCACCCTTTCTTCTTGATTTTTTAGGGACCTAGTCCCTTAACTTTCCCTTTTCACCGGTAGATTTAAGGTAATCCTTATAGTCCATTTTGTGTATTGGACAATCTGTTATGAAATTCTCAGGACTTCCACATTTGTGACACACCTCAATATTACTTCCCTTCTTGATACTGTTTCCTCTTCTTTGAAACTGACCACTCTTCTTCATGTCTCTAAAAATCCCGCTTTCCAGATAGGTAACTTCAATGTCTTCATCAACAGAATCATATTTAGAAGCCTTCAAAGCTAGGGATTTTTATCTTTTTACTTCCTTCTTCTCCAACCTTTGCTGCTTTTTGAGCTCATGGGTCTTCAAATTTTCAATCAATTAAAGGTTCTTTGCTTTAGCTATGGCATCTACCTTGCTTTTCCAAGACTTTGGAAGAACACCAAGAATTTTTTGCTCTTGTTTGTACAAAGGAATCACTTCTCTTAAGCAGTGAAGCTCATTTTTGATAGAAGTTAATCTTGTATGCATCTCTTGGATTGTTTCTCCTTTTTTCGTAGTAAAGGTCTCATACTCAGTAGTCAGCATGTCTACTTTTGAATCTTTCACATCACAAGTACCTTCATGAGCGGTCCTAAAAAAATTCAAGATCTCCTTAGCACTTTCACAAGCAGAAATTTTGTTGTATTCATCATGCCCTATACCACAAACCAACTGCTTTTTGGTTTTGTAATTTTTTTCAATCCTCTTTTTATCTTGATCATTGAACTCTTTCCTGCTTATGACAACTATTCTTATAACTACTCCTTCTTTGACTTCTCTAACAGGAACATAAGGATCATCAAGAATTATGTCCATCAGCTAACTATCTTCAGCCTTAATGAAGTCAAACATCCTGATTCTCGATCACCCATAGTACTGCTTATTAAATCTAGGTGTCTTAGTGGTAGATTTCCCTTCTTCCTCCTGATTGGGTGGAGCAACCATGATAACCAAATCACTCTAGGTGTGAACCTTTTAGAATGCTCTAGCTCAAATACCAATTGTTGAAACCTTGGGGGTTGCACCACACAGTGAGGGCCAAGTCCCTTAAAGTAAATCACAAACAAAAACTAGTAAAATTACCAGGAATCAATGGATAGTGCAGGAAGATTAAAAACACAAAATATTAACGTGAAAACCACCTTTGTTCAGGGAAGGAAAAAACCATGGCTTGCCCTCATAAGTACTTCAAAATCCACTATGATCAAACTCTTGATTATAGCCTTTGCTGAACCTAACTCTAGTTTCCTTTCGCTTTTAATAACTTTATTACAAGCTCATCTTGACAACTCTGTCAAGGAACCTCTACACTGATTAACTCTAATCAGTATCAAGCTTAAGACAGCTCTGCCTAAGCACTTCACTCATCAAAGAAAAACACTACTCTTATAGCATGAGTATTTCAATTACAAATTAGATCTCAGTCAAAAACAATTCCTATTTAAGCACACATAATCAGCTAAGAACTTGAGCAATGTTGAAAAATGGAGTTTTTGTTGCCTCTCTTTACTCTTTGTAATTGCAAAAACCATTTGATAAAGTAGAATTTTTTATTTTATATATGAGTGATGATTAGGACCGAAAAAAGATTTATCCAGGTGTCCCATTTATTACGAGCAACACCTGGAAGTTTGTTACACAAGAAGACAAAACTTGTGTAGACACGCAAGCCAGCTATGTTGTACTATTCACATCAAGGGACCTAGTTCATTGCAGTTAGCTGCTCATCATCTAAACAATATATAGAAATAGGAATTGACCGAACCCTCAATTTCACTGCCAGTGCCACAGCTTTTTGTACCTCCATTAAGTTCACTTTTAAGTCTTGTGATAATATGTACATATATAATGAATTTTTTATCACTTTGAACCTCGTTAAGAATCTAATGTCAATTTTCAATGCACATATCTTAGTTGCTCACACACCAATAAATACACACTTATCTTGATTTTTTTCATGTAAAGAAAAATAAATCTTAATTTTATATATAACGAAAAGAGCAAGAAAAACTCACATAAAAATGGAGTCGTGATTTCAACTTTATGGATTTTGAATTTTAAAATAATGACTTCAGTTGTCAATAATTGGATACTACGCTTAATATTTTCACATTTTTAGTGAACTTCTAAATTTAAATACACTCTTTGTACAACACCTAGATCATGCGTCTCCTATTAAAGACTTAATGCTTGACAAAAATGAGCACAATTCATATCATATCTGACCTAAGAAGATGCATGGTGTCCCTCGTTTCATTAAAATATACTTCAAGGACTCAAAAAAATCAGATCTAATTTGATTTAACAAAAATAGAACTTAATAAAAAAAATGCATAGAAATCCATTACTCAATTAAACTAAAAAGGCAAAACATACTTTGCAAAATCATTTCTGTAATACCCCGAGACTCTAACCAATAGTGCAACCATGACTCAAGCTCATGAGAAGTAAATTATATTGCTTTGGTTATTTTATGATCAAGGGTGATGTGTATTAAGGCCTCAAAGATGTCTTAGCGATTAGGTGAATCAAAACATTCCTTACCAATTGAATTCTTAGGAAGGATATTGCCATATTCAACTTCAAATGAGCGTATCTCTCGTTATACTATGAATTGTTGAGCTCATGACCTACCAAAAGATATATAATTGAATTAAATTTTCAACTATATCAATTTCAATAAAATCCGGTATCGGATCCAAGAGTTATGCCCATTTTACTCCAGCATGTCAGGTTGAAAACTAGTGACGACATTTTGTGATAAACTATCACAAGTGTGATGACTTATCACCAATTTCATTAGCCTTAGGCAGATTTCCATCCCAAGTGACAACATTTTGTGATAATTTGTCACAAGTGTGACGACTTATCACCAATGTCAAAAATGACGACTTGTCATGAATGTCGTCAGCTATTTTTTTCACCAATTAAAGGACGTCTTTGCAAGGGTATTTTGGTATTTTCCATCTTTTGGAGGCCCCTATGTATGAAAATTCCCATCTAAACCCTAATTTCTTCATTCTCTCTTCCAATTCTCTTAAGAAATATATCTAGGGTTTTTATTTAAGGACATTAATCTTCCAAAAATCATCCATAAATCTTCAAGATATCTTAAAGAATCAAGTTCCTCATAGTATGGGCTTCAAGAATCATTTATTACAAGTGTTGATAGAGTCTCAAGCACTAGAATTTATCCAATTTCAAATATTAAGGTATGTGCGGTGTTGAACAAGAGCAATTCTTTCGTTCTTGTGCTCAAAGTTTTGATTTATATCATGGATTTATATGATTTTGCAAGTGGGTTTACACCCAAATTACTTCATCATGAGATTATGAGAATAGAAATTGTTCAAGCTTTGTTATACATGATTATTTGGCTATTCCCAAGTTATGACTTGATGTTTAATTTTGTGAATTTCATATTTTGCTTCCAAGATATGTGTCAAGCTTTAAGCTTCCTTATGACAAACTGAATTATTAATTATATTGATTCATGAGATTGAGTTGTTACAATGATTTTTGATATTTCCTCAAAGTTATTGATGTTGTCATGATTTGATGAATTGATACATTTTGATATTGAGAAAGATTGATTTGATTTGAGTCGAGTTGGAAATTCATAAATTGATTATGATTTGATAAATGAGAAAGAGATTTCATTTGCTCTTCATGATAGACCCTTGTGATGTTTGTGGTGAATTTCCTAACACGGTCTGAGCTTGTGTCTGGGAGTAGCATTTAGCACCGAGCGGGAAATGTGGTATTTCCCCAAAACTACGTGCCACTGTAGGATTGATATTGATAATTGTGGGCCAGTGGCCGAGTATGAGATTGTGATCACTAAGTTTAGGTTGTACTCCATGGCAAGAGTACGACACTCCCGCCAATGTGGGATTCTCTTTTTAGACGGAAGAAACGTTGGAATCCATGTAGCTCACATGATTTATGTCGGTTATAAGAACCTCCCATGTCCACAAAAGTTGAGTTTCTTGAATTACCGAGTCACTCCGAGTCTTGAGTTGAAGCGTTGAGTTGTTTATGATGATTTATGAGGTTTTTATCATATGATTTATTGACTATGAGATCATGAAAAGTATGTTTGAATCTAACTCAAGCCAAGTGAGCTATCCTTGTACATATGCATATTTTTATGAAATAGACGATGATATTTGCATTGTTGTATACACCCCCACATACTTAGTACATTCTAAAGTTCTGACCCACATATTTTCCTATGGACTATATCTTCTTGTAATGTAGGTTCAGGTGCTCATCTGCAGCCGTGTTAGTGATATTTGAGTGCCTCAACTATGTTCCCTCAGTGGTGAGTCCTCTTGGTTCGAGGACCATGCCTATATTTTTTGTGATATCGTTATGTTGTTATGGCTTTTAGTACTGTTTGAGTCAGTTGGGGGTTTTTCTCAATGGCTTCTTGATTTTGATGTATAGAGGCTCTGTCAGACTAGAGGGTTGTATGCATAGACATTCAATATATTTTTGTTGTACAGTCTAGTATTCTCCAGTATTTCTCTTAAACCCGATGTGGTATATCTCTTTGTTGTGCATGACTATTATTAAATTGAA
>NW_025837885.1:0-1193 GCF_002878395.1 Capsicum annuum | reverse complement strand
TAAGCAGCAAACTCTACACTTTTTGAATCAGTACCATGTATCACCCTAAAAATCTTCTCTATCTCATTAATAAATCCCTAAGGATCCTCTTCAACCTTAGAGCGCATAAATGTTGGCGGATTCAACCACATAAACTATCCAATCTTGGTGACCTCATATTAATTAGCAACCAAACCAACATGATCAGGTCGATGACACTGAGATGCCACCAGCTGAGCAAGCATATGAATAAACTAATAGCACTTTGCATCATAGATATCTCCCTAAGGAGACTGAGCATAAGTATCACCATCCTTGAAAGTCAGAAGAGGACTAGTAGGGACTGGTAGAACCCCATGTGGAGTGGTTAAGTCAAGATCAAGGACCCCAGATCGGGTCTGCATTACATAATTAGGGTGAGTTCCCTCCATTTTTTCCACATATGGGACAAAGGCTCCTGCAGAGTTTCTATGATTGACAGATCTTTGATGAGTTAAGATGAAACACGAGTAAGCCAGGAGTTAGAGATTCTCCATATCAACTAGAGTCTATAGCCCAAAATAGAACACAAGAAAGGGAGACATTCCCAAATGCCTCATGGCCTCCGCCTTATAAGCGTGGCTTGCTACATACCCATAAAAGTGACACTATTCAACACGGCTTTATGATACCCAATTACAATAAATTATGCTCTAATACTAATTTTTTCATAACCCAAACTCGGTGCTGGCCATGACTAGCAATCTCAAGCCCACCATAGGCCAAAGACAACCCCTTTATCCTTACATCAAGAGCATATAAATGTACTCAGCAGAAGACAACCAAAATAGTAATAAGAAGGATAGATAAGTCAAATGAAAATTCAAAGAATAAAAATAAACAATCAAGTCAATACTTGTCCATCAAAGCCTCTAAACCAATAATTCCAAACTAAGTTGGGACATGCCCCAACTATGAAGAAAAGAATCCAAAAGTACTAAGATCGAAAAGAAACCAAGGAAATGATTAGGCCTTTTGAAAGATGAAGGCTCACCATTTCACAGCATCTCAATAGATGTACCACACCACCTAACACTGCACAGGAGTAACAAAAAAATTCCGTCAAACCTATATTATGAAATAATGCAGCATTTGAGAACGGTCAGTAGGATTAGCATTGGCATATAAGTCAAGGGAAAGGGATAAAATAGTGCATTCATAAAAATAGTCAAAAT
>NW_025837884.1:0-4201 GCF_002878395.1 Capsicum annuum | reverse complement strand
CATGATATAGAGAGTTCTTTAGAAGACTAATACCTCAAATTGAATCTAAATTCACGGAGAAAAGATCAGGGTACTTGGTCTGCATATCTGCTTCTACTTCCAAGTGGCTCCCTCAACGGACTGATTCTACCAAAGAACTTTGACTAGTGGAACTTCTTTGTTCCTTAGTCTACCAACTTGATGTTCAAGAATTTCAAATGGAACTTCCTCATAGGAAAGACTATTTCGAATATCTACACTTTCTAAAGGAAAAACTACAACAGGATCACCAATACACTACTTCAACAACGAGACATGGAACACTGGTGTACTACAGCTAGATTCGAAGGCAACTCAAGCTCGTAAACTACCTTTTTGAAACGACTGAGAATTTTGAAAAGACGGACATATCGGGGACTGAGTTTTCCTTTCTTGCCAAACCTTTTCACTCACTTCATGGAAGAGATTTTCAATTACAGAAAATCACCAATTTCAAACTCGAAATCCATTCTCCTCAATTGGATATCTACATTTCCTATCATAGAAAGCTTTAAACGGATCCATCTGAATACTGGAATGATAACTGTTATTATATGCGAATTCAATCAAAGGCAAGTGGTCATCCCAACTACTTTTAAAATCAACTATGCATGCTCTCAACATATCTTCAAGAGTGTGAATGGTCCTTTCTACTTGACCGTCTGTCTGAGAGTAGAAAGCTGTACTGAGATGAACTTGGGAACCAAGACACTTTTGGAATTGTTTCCAGAAGTAAGAGGTAAACTGGGTACCTATATCTGAGATAATAGATAAGAAAACACAGTGCAACCTGGCCAGATCTCTAAGATAGAGTTTGGTGTAGTCCTCGGCTAAATAAGATGTATGGACTGGCAAAAAATGAGCTAATTTGGTCATCCTATCTATGATAACCCGAATAGAATCATGTTGATAATGGGTACGAGGAAAATCTGTCATAAAATCCATGTTCACTTCCTCCCATCTCTATGTGGGAATACTGAACTCCTGCATAGATCCACTAGGTTTTTGGTGCTTAATCTTAACCTACTGACATGTAGAGTATTTAGCTAAAAACTCTGCAATATCTCTCTTTATCCCACTCCACCAATAAATCTCCCACAAATTGTGGTATATCTTAGTGGCCCCTAGATGCATAGAGTAATGCGCACCATGCATCTCTGCAAGAATTTGTTGCCTCAAATTATCTACACCAGGCACAGATAATCTACCCTGATAGCACAATACACCATCTCTTTCTTGGGAGTAAACCTTCACTTTTTGATCTCTGACTGATTCCTTCAACTTAACTAGACTGGGATCTCTATCTAGCTTTTCCTTTACCTCGGAAACTAGAGATGATTTTAAGCTACTCTTCACCCATACACTATTTTTTACTGAGTTGACTAAGTGGATACCTAGTCGGGCAAGATGATGAACTTCCTGAGCTAACTTTTTCTTACCATCCTCAGCATGAGCAACACTATCTATAAACAATCTATTGAGAGCATCAACCACTACATTGGCCTTTCTCAAATGATACAAAACACTCATGTCATAATATTTTATTAACTTTAATCGCCTTCTCTAATGGAGGTTCAAATCTTTCTGAGAAAACACATACTGAAGGCTTTTATGGTCAGTGAACACATCAATGTGCACTCCATACAAGTAGTGCCTCCAAATCTTTAAGGCAAACACTATGGCCGCTAGCTCATGATCATGAGTAGGATAATTCTTCTTATGGGGTTTAAGTTATCTAGAGACATAGGCTATAACCTTACCTCTCTGTATGAGGACACAACCCAAACCCACTCTAGATGCATCACAGTACACAACAAACCCATTTGAACCATCTGGCAAGGTAAGAACTAGGGCTGAGGTGAGTCGAGTCTTCAACTCCTGATAACTCTTCTCATAGGAATCTGACCATTAACACGTAACTTTCTTCTGAGTCAATCTAGATATGGCAACGGTAATAGCCAGCTAAACCCAAGAAACTCCTGATATCTGATGGAGAGATGAGTCTCGGCTAGTTTCTCACCCCTCGGTCTTTTGAGGATCAACTCTAATTCCATCACCAGTAATAATATGACCAAGTAAAGCTACTGATCTTAGCCAGAATTCATACTTACTGAATTTAGTAAACAACTGGTGAGCTCTAAGAGTTTGTAAAACTATTCTGAGATGGTCTGCATGATCGTTTTTGCTACGGGAGTAGATAGAATATCATCAATAAAGACTATGATGAACATGTCCACGTATTGCTTGAACACTGGTTCATTAAGTCCGTGAAGGCTGATGGGGCATTCGTGAGGCCAAAAGACATGACTAGAAATTCGAAGTGACCATACCGGGTTTGAAAAACTGTTTTTAGAATGTCACATTCTGTGACTCTGAGCTGATGATAGCCTGATCTGAGGTCTATCTTGGAAAAGTAGTTGGCACCCTGAAGGTTGTCAAATAAGTCATCAATTCTAGGAAGTGGATATTTATTCTTGACTGTGACTTTGTTTAACTGACAGTAGTCAATACACATTTTGAGAGAACCGTCTTTCTTACGCACTAATAAAACTAGTGTACCCCACGGAGAGACACTGGGTCTGATGAATCCCTTATCTAGGGGATCCTTTAGCTGTTTCTTTAACTCCCTGAGTTCAGTTGGAGCCATTTTGTATAGCAAAATATATATGGGTTGAGTGTCTAGAAGAAGGTCTATTCCGAAGTCAATTTCCCTTTCGGGAGGAACTCCGGGAAGATCTTCAGGGAAAACATCTGGAAATTCCCTGACCACTAAAACCGACTCAAGAGTTGGAGTTTCTGAGTTAGAGTCTTTGACTCCAACAAGATGGTAAATATATCCCTTGGATATCATTTTTCTCGCTCTAAGGTATGAAATCAACTGTCCCCTAAGAGCTATAGTACTACCCCCATTCAAGGACTGGTTCATTTGGGAACTAAAAATGAACTATTTTGTTTCTACAATCAACTGAGGCATAGCATGAGTAGAGCCAATCCATGCCGAGAATAACGTCAAAATCCATTATCTCTAACTCCACGTGATCAACTACGGTAACTTTCTAAGATATTGTGATGAGACTCTCTTGTTGCAATAAGGAAACTTTTACTAAATGCCCTGTAGCCTTTCATCCATAAAAACTATTCGGTTATAATATCTCAAAAAAGTTACACTACATGTGCGCTACACACCCATGCACAAGACTCTACTTGATGTGACTTTGAAACTTCCTAAGACACTTTAAAACCTTAGGCTCTGACACCAAGTTTGTAATGCCTTGGGAGTATACCCTGGGCGTCACACGGTGCTTACTGTCTCGCGGGACCGTAAGCTAACCCATGATCCAGTACCTGCTGTGAGCACTGAATAATAATATCATAATTGCGGAAGAACAACTGATATACTATAAGGTTTTATTACTGAAACAACTACTGAATTATGAATTGGTAGAAATAACTGTCTGAATCTGTTAAAGTAGTGAAGTGACTAATAAACTAAATAACTAACTGACTGTAGTATCTAAATACTGAATAATTGACTCTAATGTCTGAAAAATCTCTGAACTAAATTACTGTGAGTTGGCGGGACAGGCCCCAACTAACTCTGCTAACTACTAGACTGAAAGCATGAAATAACATAATTCATCCTCGAATGATGAGGACTCACCACTGTTACTGCACTGCTGATAGTTTGAAATATCTAAGCGCGATCTCGGGAATTGGGCGTAAGAGCCTATGATACGATACATCATAGTGCAAGAGAAAGGTATGCGATCAGTACCTTAAATATACTGGTATGCTAAATGAGGTAGGCTGATATGCATGATTTCATGAATAGGAATAATAACAATCTATATATACTTGTACAACATGGAGTACTGAATAAAGAACATAGAATCTGTAGATACTGGAAATATATGAAATCTATAAATATTGTGTATGCATAAAAGTCTGTAACTACTGAAGATACGTGAAAATCTGTTGATTCTGAGGATGCATGACCAAGCATTTAACATGAATTGAGTAAAATCTTTAAAATGAAGTACTGAAATAACTGATATCTGTATGCTTTGGTCAAACAACACTAAGACTGAATGTCTGAATTGATTACTGGATTACGATTGTAATTGGGACTGTAACTAAGACTGTGGGAGGTATCATCTAACCGACATACCCCAATCTGATCTAA
>NW_025837883.1:0-1207 GCF_002878395.1 Capsicum annuum | reverse complement strand
AATTGATATAATTTAAATTAAAACAAATGGTACAAAAAGATAAAAAAGGGGGATAGGTTCCTACAGTAATGTTTCTTTTAGGATTTTTCTAGTATAAATTCGGGGCTATGAATAATTAGAGTTTTAGCAATTATGCACGGATCTTGGGATTATGCATTACTAAGGGAGTGACATGTGGGAGTTACTAATCAAAATCAATTTAGTAAATCAAATATGGGTAGGCTTGGTTATAGATTTTGATGCTAGTCTTTTGACAAAACACCGAACTTTCACCCATTGATCCTTTCGAATACTAACAACAACCTTAATCTAGGCATCCCTATTTGTAGGATGATACCCATGGCACAGTCGACCTCACATTCACCCTTATGTCTAAGATAGTAAAAATTTAGCAAACTACACACATAATTGTCTATCATTTCTTTGGTCTCCATATCCCTATTTCGAGGATGATATGGATTCCTACACTTCACCCAAAACCCTTCTTTCTAAGATAGCGTTGAATTTTGTAGAGCATGGAGCATTCACTTATCAAACCCATATGGATATTTGGGGCTTTCACCCATCAAATCCCAACCAAAATAGCATAGCAATGATAAAACCCATAAACATGAACTACCAAAAAGATTCTAACAAAACAACCGACACACACTTAAACAAGCATAGATATACCCATAATCTCCATTGAAATGAATTGTTGAAGAATTAAGCGAACGTTACTTCAAACTTGGCTCTCCTACAATATCAACAATGGAAGTGAGCAAATCTTCCAGTTAGAAAGTGTCCAATATATTCTTCACCCAAAATTTATACAATATTTTCTTCTCCAAAAATGGAGGCTATCAAGTCAAAAGCTAAAACCTAAAAATTTGGGGAAGTTTGAAATTATATGATACATGATAGGGTTTGAGTCATTTTGTCCAAATTGGGATCAGCCATGTGCATTTTTAATTTTTCCCTTCGGCAAAACTCCTTCGCTAAGCCGTGATCATGTAGGTCTGGCTGCGGCTGCAGTTTACCTCCGTGATCGCGATCAATTGGCCACTTTGACTGTCATGACTGTGGTTAGAAGATTATGACCGTGGTTCCTGAGGCTCTTCTATTCCAGATCTTCAGTTGTACTTATTTGCTCCCTTTTGATCATTTTGAGCTCCAATCAACATCTTTTCTTCCCTTCAACTCTATGCCTATAAGAAGTGGATATTAG
>NW_025837882.1:0-3538 GCF_002878395.1 Capsicum annuum | reverse complement strand
TTAACTCGAACAAGATGGTAGACATGCCCCTTAGATATCATTTTCCTCGCCTTTAGGTAGGAAACAAGATGACCCCTAAGTGCTAAAGTACTACCCCTCCATTCTAAGATAGGTTCATTCGGAAACTAAAAATGGACAACTCTGTTTTTGCAGTCAACTGAAGCATAGCATGAATGAAGCCAATCCATTCTAAGAATGAGGTCAAAGTTTGTTATCTTTAGCTTTACTAAGTCTGCTGATGTAACTTTCTGAGATACTATAACCAGACAGTTCCTGTATACTCATCGGGATATGACAGATTTAACCACTGGGGTAGAGACTAAGAAGGTCTCTGCTAGGATTTTGGGATTGATTCCAAAGTCAACAGCTATATAAGGAGTTACAAAGGAAAAAAAATCTCCTGGATCTAGCAAAGCATAAACATGTAAATGATAAACTTATAACGTACCAGTGACCACATCAAGAGAAATTTCTTGATCCTATTGGCATGGAAAGTGTATAGAGTGTGTTCGAGCATTGCCCACTGGTGGAATTGGAAGCGGAACCCGCTGATTTGGGCAACCAAAATAAGCCGGGGCATGATTATGCTAACCCTGCAAACCCACCTTAGAACACACTCTAACCCTATGGACTAGCTTTCCATATCTGAAACATATATCACTTCCAGCTCTAAAGATACCCTGGTTGTTTCTGTTGTACTTCTGGCAAAGAGAATTTGTTCGAGCACTGCTAACACTACCCTGAGGTTTAGGGACTGGTGCCCTCTCTTTATTTCCATCTCTAAATTTTGACACTAGAGCACTGACTGAGGACAGAGGTAGAACTAAGGATTTTGGGCGGAACTGAGAATGATTACCACCCTTTGACTTAGGATGAGTAAAATTAAAGCTACTTGTTCTAGCTTTTTCCTTCTCCCTTTCCTTCTCCTTATTCTTAGCCTTCTTTATCTGCTAGCATGGACTATAAGACTAGATATGTCCATCTCATTAATCAGCATTGCGGTCCTACACTACTTGACCACACCGCTAGACATACCCGACATATTAATCTTTCACTGCCATGTTACCTTATTTCATATTAATAATCTCCAAAACCTTCACATCCTACAACTCTAGCGGGAAGAACCTATTAAGAAAAGTAGTAGCAAACTCCTCCCATTCTATGGGCCCTATATCTACAACCCTCTCTGCCTTCTACTGCTTGAACCATGAGTGAACCACATCCTGTAACTGATATGCAGCCAACTCAACACTCTCACTAGCAGTCACTCCTTTAATGTCTGTGAATTTCTGCACCTAATCAAGGAATTCTTGTGGGTCTTTATCTGAGTTAGACCCTATAAATAATGGAGGATTTATTTGGGTGAAGTACTAAATTCTAGATGTAACAGTATTGGCCACTGGGTTGGCCTGAACAGGAGATGGGCATTCATTTTGGGCTACCACAGAATGAGCTAGGGTAGTGAAAGCTACTCTAAATTCTGTGTCGGATACATGCTTATGTAGGGGATTCGCATGAATGGGCAGAGGAGCTGGCTGATTTCTAGTTCTTTTTTCATTAGTACTTTTTGGAGGCATATTTTGTAAATGGAAGGAAACGTTGGGCTATACAGAGAGTTTAACTCAAGCTTATGCTCACTCTCACTATATAAACACTGAAAGAAGGGAAAAATTTTCTAAAAATACCTCATAGCCTCTTGTTCATAAGTGTGGCGTGCTATATACCATGCACAAGACCCTACTTGATGCGATTTTTAGACTTCCTAGGATTTTTTAGAACCTTAGGCTCTGATACCAAGTTTGGAACGTCTTGAGTTTTTACCCTGGATGTCACACAATGCTTGCAACCCCAAAGGACCACAAGCTACCCTATGACTGGTACCTATTCTGAGCACTGAATAATAATACTGAAATAAATACGGAAGTTAGGCTGAATCTTCCATAAGGTTCATAACTGAAATCAAATAATGATAATTAAATACTAAAAATTGAATATCTATCTGAAATAGACTAGTCTGAAAGCCTTTAACTTTCTGAATATAGAGTTGATGGGACAAGTCCCTAACTAACTCCAACTACTAAATACTAAAATATTGAAATAATAACTCAATCCTCAGACTAAAAGGACTCCGCACTAAATCTACTGCTGCTGAAAGTCTGGGCTGCTAGGTATGGTTACGAGCCCATACATCTGAACCTATGATATAAGACATCATACCGCAAAGAAAGAGTATGTGTCAGTACTTTGAATATACTAGTATGCTAAGCAAGGTAGGCTGATATGCAAGGGTTCATATGCATGAATAATAACTGGCTGGGTAATATGAATATAACTGAATGAGAGTACATGTATAGCTGAAACTGCTGTAATTATTGATTATGTAATGTTACGTGAAAATCTAATTTACTACACTAAGATCACTGATAATTAAATTACTGATAATTGGGTGACTATTTTTTATAGTTCTAATTTTGTGGAACTGAACTAAGTTCTGTACTGAGCTGGGTAACTATGTCTGACAGTCCTAATTTTGAGAACTGAACTGAGGATTTATACTGAGTCTGAAACTGAAATTATAACTGTGGGAGTGTTTATCTAACCGACATACCCCAATTATAAACTGAGCTGGGGTCCAACCTGTGACCCAGTTGGAAAGGTGTTAGCATCTTGCTAAGAGATACTAACAATGGTTGTGAGTTAACCTTATCTGGCAAGAAGACATATTGTCAACCCTCACTGGCAGAAAAACTCATATGAGATGTATCAAACCTTACCTAGAAGAAAGATATCTCAACCTACGCTGTCTACGTAGTTCTATAATGTAGGGATTGTTACTTTGAGTCAAACCCTTTGCTGATAGGAATGCCCCTATCTCTGGGTTAGCTCGGTGCTGGTTCCTACTCCCAACCAAATTGATACAAAACTGAGTTCTACACTGTTCTAGGCTTGAGTGAACTGTTATTGACCGTGCTAACTGATTGAACTGGGGTAAGTACACTGAGTTCTGTTAACTGACTGAGCATACTAAGTTCTGAAATTGACTTAGTACTATGTATGTAACATCACTGGTACAATACTGAAATACCCCCGGACTCGATAACATTGAAAGTAAAATACAGCATGGTCATAATAGCATAACAATAGTAGATTGTCAACAATGCTTTCATTTAGACATTTTGTCAAATCACTTAAAAACTTATGCACATACTACTATGACATGATTTCACTATGGGCATTATATCAAACACTTGGGGAGCATAGTCTATGCATAAAGTGATGAACAACATGTAGGTATCGTGATCACAAATACCAATTTACAAATTCAAGGGGCTTTTAATATGAATCCACATAACATTACACACATGTTAATTAATTTGCATGAAAACTCATAATTCCCCATGAATTATACCCCAACTACATCATAATCATGAATATAATCAAATTCAACATAAAATTTATGAAAGAAACCAACTTATAATTTGAAAAGGGTGCTTGAACTCCAAGGGTGGAAGGAAACCCTTGGATGAACACCTAACAT
>NW_025837881.1:0-5883 GCF_002878395.1 Capsicum annuum | reverse complement strand
ATACAACAAGATAAACATGGTTACAAACAACCCACAACATAAATATCATATTTTATAATTTGAAATAGGGTTCTTGGACTTCATGGGTGAAACAAATCCATAAATCAACACTTGAAATACCTTAGTTCCTGATTTTACAAAGATTGATGGAGAGATTCTTGAATTTGAGTATTGAATTTGAATCCTTAATTGAAAACCCTAGCTTGTTCTTGAGAGAAACTTGAGAGAAACTCTATCTTTTGGGTGAAATATGAATGAATCACATGTTATTGGGCTTATTTAAGGATGGGAAATTGACTCTTTTGCCCTTAAAAATGCGGATATTTAATGACTAAAAAGTGGGTGTCGATGCTAAAAGCGATGCAGCGTGTTGATGGCTACGATACGATACTCGATATGTCGCGCCATGATCACATTGAGCCTCAAAAATTTTGGCTCTATCAGCCTACACAAATGTTGACCAACGCGATTGGTGACACAGCACACCATGATAACATTGGTCCACTATTTAGTGACTCTGAACATGATTTAAACGTGTTTTGAAAAATCCAAAACTTTTTTGGGAACACCTATTGACCTTACTGATCATGAAATAATAAAAATACGAACCATTAAAGGACGTTAAGGTGGAAAAATGAGATTGCCAACTTTCGAAGGCTAATATTAGGCTAAGTCTGGGAACCTAGCTAAAATTTTCGAAGTCAGGGACCTCTTGACAAGCTTAAAGGACTGAATTAAACTTTACGATTTTACGGGGTCTTACAATATCTCCCCTTTGAGAATATCTATCCTGGAATGAGACTGACTGAGAGGGAAGAAATGAGAAACTGACGTACATACAAAACATGAACAACTGGAGCTTGATTCCATGACTGACATGACCGATAAACTGAATGTATCATACGGAACATGCATATCTGATGCATGGTTAACTAATTCATGAATGCATGACTAAATATGCAATGGAAATTGATACCAAGTTTATCATGGAAATCTGAGCATGAAACTAGATAAGTTCCTTAAATTGAAAATGCTAATAAGCCTGAAATTAATTACTAGATATGCACGAATGGAAACACATGAACGTAATTGAGTCTGGAACGTGATATATGAGCTGGATATCATGATATGAACTAAGTACCTTGAATACATAGCTTACGGCTGAAGTCAAAGTTTGAGGGTCAACTCATAAGTACTGCTTACACAAAACTAGATTCATTACGAAAAAAGAGAGCGACACATTTATGTCATAAAAGTTCAGGGATTATAGTGTATCTCCCTCTTGGGACACTAGGTCCCTTGAAGAATACTGATTTTGCTGAGATACTGAGGAAAACTAGAGAGATGCATAAGGTACCTACGAACTGAATCACGGGTGGATATCCAGGATCTGAAGCTAAGGAAAAGTGATTAGACCTTACGCACTGCAACTGAGACTACTAAAAAAATTTACGTGTGTGCTGAACACGAATTCATAGATATATTCTAACTTTATCTAATTAATTGAATAACTTATATCTGAATATTAGGCATGTAAGACTGAACTATACTTATTCTAGATAGATGGACTGAGACTATAGGGATTATACATAGGAGGTAATAACTGACTGGACAACATGGGGTAATTAAGCATGAGTGAGGGAAAACTGTATTACCTTAGGAATGCAAGACCAGGCGTCTAATCATGATTCAAAAACATTCAATAAATTGAGGTTCTATAATACTAATAACTGAAAAACTGATGGCCATATATTCTGGTCGAGTAATCTTAAAATTGGACTGAGTTTCTGATCTGACTACTTGACTAGGACTGGGACTGAGATTATAGATAAGACGGTAATTAAGACTGTAACCAAAACTAAGACTGTAACTATGACTGAATGTTGGTTTTCTATAACTGAGGGTTAGAATGGTACGGGAGTACTGAATTCTGATGGCTGAGTAACTGATAGCTGAAAGCCATGGTTCTGTAGGACTATCTGAGTCCTTTACTGAATATTGATTACTGAACTAACACTGTAACTAAGGCCTATGGGATGGAAAATTAACACTACAGATCCATCGAGGGATCTAAAGTGAGGGTATACATGGCATAATCTGAGTTTGACTAAACACTAGGAGTGAAGTCATGAATCACGTGGGCTAAGCATACTATAAAGCATGACATGAGTGCATGAGTCATGAGTTGCACGAATTGGGTTTGATATTTCTGAATTCATGGAACATAATCCCCAACATTGGATAAACTTGGACTCCTCATACGAGAAACTTAAAACACACACTATTCTATGAAAAGTTCATGGATATAAGCTGTATTCGTGGGACTGAAATGAAAAGCATACGTAAGTATCGTGATGGTTGAAGTACAAAACTGTACACTAAGATAGGATTGGGTCAGGAATCATCTTCCCTTATGGATTTCCTACACATACTGGTATTACTGCTGGAACCTGAAGGCCAGACTTTTAGATATTTCATAACCAAATAATTCCTGCATACCTGTCAAGCTGTGTTAGACTAACTCACTAGGGTAGGGACTGGAAAAAGGTCCTGTTAATATTTGGTCTGACCTTAAAGTTGACTGTTATGTAAAGAGTTACAAAAGAAAAAGAAAGATCCTGAATAAGAAGAAACGTGAACATGTAAATGACGGATCAGTAACATACCAGTGGCTGCATCAGGAGCAATTTCCTGATCCTGTTGGGACTAAAATGCATAGAGACTGTTAGGGCATTGCCCACTGATAGCGCTGGAATTGGCACCCTGCTAATTTGGGGGACCGAACTGAGCTGAAGAAAGAACGTTCTTACTTCTAGGGCTAGGCCTAGGACAATCTTAAAATTTGTGACCTATCTCGCCACATCCAAAATACACATCACTACCGGCTCTACATACACCCTTATGATGCTTACCATACTCTTTACAAAGTGGATGAGTAAAAACCCTACTCTCATTACCCTTGTCCTTAGATCCTGGTGCCCCATCTCTACGGTTATTTTTGAACTTTAGTACTAGTGCACTAGCTGAAGATGGAACTTCAGCTAAAAACTTTTGTCTATGCTGAGAACGGTTACAACCCTGTGACCCTGGCTGAGAAAAACTATAACTACTAGTTTTGGCCCTCTTATTTTCCCTCTCCTTCTTCTTAAGTTTCTGCTTCTCAATCTATTGAGCATGGACCATAAGCCTAGATATGTCCATCTCCTTAATCAACATCACAGTTCTGCACTCCTTAACTACTCTATGTGATATCCTAGACATAAACTTATTCATTCTAGATCTACTGTCTGCTACTATATGAGGAGCGTACCTGGATAACTGAGTGAACTTGAGGGGGTATTCTTTTACACTCATGCTACCTTATCCGAGGTTGATAAACTCTAACACTTTGGCTTCTTTCTACTCTAGGTGAAAGAATCTACCTAAGAAAGCTGTAGCAAAATCTTCCCATTCTATGGGCTCTGCATCTGCACCCCTATCTACCTTCCACTTCTTAAACCATGTATGTGCTACATCTTGTAGATAATAGGCGGCTAACTCTGCACTCTCACTAGAAGTCACTCCCATGATATCTGTGACTTTCTAAACCTAGTTGAAGAACTCCTGTAGATCCTCTTCAGACTTAGAACCAGAGAATAGAGGAGAATTCATTCAGGTAAAGTCCTGAATCCTAGCTGTAGCAGAATTAGCTATTGGGTTGGCTAAAATAGCAGTTGTTCGGTCATTCGTAGCTGGGACTGAATTAGATATAGTAGTGAATGCAGTTCTAAATTATACATGAGAGACATGCTCATCCAGAGGATCTGCCTGGATGGGTTGAGGTGCTGACTGATTCCCTATTCCTCTTTCATTAGCCCTTTTGGGAGGCATGTTCTGTAAATAGAAAAGAAGAAGGGATTAAACTAAGAGTTTGACTGGAGCTCATGCTCACTCGTACGACATGAATTCTGAAAGAAGGGAAATTATTCCTAAAACATCTCATAGCCTCCTGCACATAAGTGTGGTACACAACACACCCATGTACAAGACTCTACTAGATATGGCTTTTCATACTTCCTACGACACTGTTGAATCTTAGGCTCTGATACCAACTTTGTAACGCCCCGAATCTGGTACCCGAAATGCTACATAGTGCTCATAATCCTGAAGGATCAGAAGCTAACCCATAACTGATATCTCTGTAATTGAGCCTTGAATTATAATGGTAATATCATAAATTCGGAAACATGAACTAAAAGGCCGTAAGGTTCAATACTAATTCATAACTGAAAATATGGTATAACAATACAAAAATAACTGAAATAACTGTCTAAACATGTTGTAGTCTAAAAGCCTCTAAAACTGAATTGTCTGAATAAAGAGTTGATGGGTCAATCCACCAACTAACCCCATCTACTAAAATAAACCATCTACTAAAATAAACTAAGTACTAAAAGAATGAAATAATCAAATAATAACATCCTCAAATGATGAGGACTCACTGCTGACTCTGACTGCTAAAACTGGAATGCTACTGATACTCCGGAGTGTGTGCTTCTGAACCTATGGTATAAAACACCATAGCGCAAATCTGTCAGCATGATTAAATATACTGGTATAAAAGTGAGGTAGGCTAAATACAATTGTTCATATGCATGAACAATACTAACTAACTGAATAACATAAACGTGAGAATACATGTATGAATACGTAACTGTATCTGAGATGGTGATAACACTGACTCACAAATTCTGATAACGTGGATTTACTGATATCTGGGTACTAATACTGAAAGACTAAGTCCATTTAGTACTGAGGAACTAATGTCATATTACTGTTAAAGAAATGACTATTTTTGACAGTTCTGATTATGATGAACTGGTCTAAATTACTGTATCTGACAGTCCTAAAATCTGAATACTGGTAATATGAACTCCATATAATTAATATACTAGTAACTAGGAGACTGTGTCTGACAGTCCTGATTTTGATGGAACTAGCTGAGTTTCGTACTGAGCTAAGCGACTGTATCTGACAGTCCTAAAATTGTAAAACTGAACTAAGTTTTATTACTAAAACTGGATCCAAAATTGAGACTATGGGAGGTAATCATCTAACCGACTTGCCCCAAAACTGAACTAGTGGGGTCCAACCTGTAACCCCAGTTATAAGGGTGTTAGTATCGTATCACGGGTAAAGAAAAACTATGAGTAAACCCTCTCTGATAGGGAGCTCTTCTGTCAACCCCTTCTAGTAGGAAATACTCAAATCAGGTGTATAATCCCTAAGCTCATAGGGTACATCTCAACCTACACTGGCTACATAGTTATGGACTGCAAGAATTGCTTATAAGGATCACACCCTCTGCTGGCAAATAGGTGAGTCCCCATCCTTGGGTTCACTCGGTGCTGAATCCTACTCCCAACTGAAGGGACACTGAATTGATTTAAACTGAACTGAACTATTACTGATAGTATCTTTTAGCTGATTTAAACAGAGTTCACTAAATTTCATTGACTGGCGGAATACTACTGAGATCGGATAACTGACTGAGATTACTGAGATTACTGAGATTACTGAGGTTTCCTGAGCCATGTAATTGACTGAATTCTAATGATCATGGCTTGAATTGTAGTATCATGAAAATTGACAATTACTCTAGGCACACAGCTAAATTTTCAAGTACAAGTATCCCCAGGACTCAATAGCATGAAACTGACAAGACTTGACACTTCATGAACATATAACCAATATCAACAATTCATAATACAGTAAGTTGGGGACTTCATGAAACACATGGTTGTCATAATGTTGTACATTTATAGAATTGCATATAGACATGTCATACTTTCATCAACCTAATCTCATGAATATTCCATCAAATACTCATAATGCACACAATAT
>NW_025837880.1:0-1874 GCF_002878395.1 Capsicum annuum | reverse complement strand
TTTTTACTATAAATACCCTAGGGTTTAGCTTTTATTAGGTTACACTCTCAAACATTCTTTTACAGGCTTTCACATATTATTATAATACTTTTATAATTGTTCTTGAGATTTTAGGGTTTATTGAATTAATGACTTTGGAGCTTAATCATCTTATTCTTGTAAATTAATTTTATGTGTTTTTCATGGATAATTATGGTTTTTTGCACAAACATGGGTGGCTAATCTCCTTGACTAGGATTGTGGGAACCCTGGCGGATTAGCTACATTGAGGAAGTGTGAGATTTAATTATTCTAGGATTTCTGCATGTATCTGAATCTTCTTCATATTAATTAATCTCAAGTATCTATAGTACCTTGAGATAGCTTGTATTTGCATCCATCCCTACTAAGCAGCTTGTAATTGGGAAAAAAAAATTAGGACAGTGATTTGGGATTCATCTCTACCTTTTAGTTCCCTTTATCTCATCTAATCACTCGATCCTACCTAGACAAGTGAACTAAGGTCTTAGCAAGGGGAAACAAGGTAATATCCTAAGATCCAATAAAGGGTGAAATTTATCTTCTAACTTACCGAGCAGTTGATAATACATATCTTGTAGACTTTCCATATAGAATAACAAAACAGTTTGGTTGATCACGAGAAATTTATGGAGTTGAGAAGGCATCGGGAACACAATCCTAATGTTCATTTCTTATAGATTACAACTCAAAAGCACTCAAGATTTGGTTACTACTTACAATTGATACTACAAATCCTCCAAATTTACTTTCCTGTATTGCTCATGGATTACATCAAGACAAGCCACTGTTCACATTTTCTTTGTGGGATCGATCCCAACCTAGTTGGATTATTATATTTACAATCGACCATATTATACTTTGATAGGAGTGTAATTTTGGACGACATCAAGTTTTGGCATCGTTGCTGGGGATGACAGTTTAAGTAATGAATTAAATTGGTGAAGTTTACAGGGTTTTAAATTTTTTGTTTTTGCTTTGGAATACACCGGTGTATGCCAAGTACTAGGAGTAGAGGAAATCCCTTATTCCTTTTCGATCTAGAACCAGAGTGAATCCTTCTAATATCAAGAAGGATGTCAGGACAAGTTTACAAAAGGGCTCAATATCCCCCACCAAGGATCTAAACACAGCACTCCCGTGTGTTCTTTTAGATCCACAGAATATTGTATACTTACAGAAACAACAACTATTGGAGAAAAATGTAGAGAAGCAGAAGAGGCTAGACTTGCTACAAAGGCGGTAGTAGCTCAGCAAGGTAGACTATTTTGTCCAAGATAGGTTATTGATCATCGAGCTTAAAGAGGTAAAGATCTATTTATTTTGGATTACCAATATATAGACCCATATGAGGAAGATGATAAAGATCTAGGTTATGTTGAGCTTACTGAGTCTGAGCCATTGTTTCTCCTACTTTATCTCCTAGTGTAAAGTTTGATATCACAAGTTCTGTGATCCGGTTATTGAACCTGAAGGGTGTATTCTTAGGTGTAGCTAAGGATGCACAAATATGCACCTTAAAAATTTTCTCGAGATCTGCATAAATTATAATACTCTAGGTGTTAATCAAGAAGCATTAAGATTGAGGTTGTTTCCATTCTCTTTGACATATGAAGTAACACTGGTTAGGGGAACTTCCAAGAGGATCTATCACTACTTAGCATAGTTAAAGACATAGTTTTTTAGAATATTCTTCCTTCTTGCATGGATTTTATAGTTCAAGGATGAAATTTACATTTTCAGATAGCTACCTGCAGAATCTATATAAGAGGCATGGTTTAATTCAAGAAAAAGATGAGGATGGTACCCAATCTCAGAATCAAAGGATCTAACTTGTCTAAGATTTTCTATCAATC
>NW_025837879.1:0-6104 GCF_002878395.1 Capsicum annuum | reverse complement strand
TTATTCAGAGTATATATATAAATATTATATATATATATATATATATAGTAAAATCATGGATTCAATATTATTAATTTTTCAATACATAAGTGACTTATAATAATTAATTACGGGTGATACATTAAAATCACGATTGAAGCAACAGAAATCAGTCAATTTTTAAATTTTTTTTGTTAATTATTATTATTTACAGTACTTTTTATTTCATTTTTAAACAATATTTGTTGTTTTATATCTTATTCTGTCCTGTCCCAATTTATGTGGCACTAATATAATTTTTATAGTCAATCAAATATTTTATGTTGATATATCATTTTGATATTCTTATTTTTCTAATACATAAATGACTTATAATACGGAGTGATATAGTAAAATCATCGTTCGAAAGACGAAAATTTAATTTAAACATTAAGAGTTAATTTTGCATTTTATATCTATTTTATTTTTTATTAAATATTATTTATTTTCTTAATACCTAGATGACTCATAATAATTAATTAAGAGCGATTGATTATGTTATTACTATAAAAATTAATATCATATCCAATAGAGATAATCGATAATTCACCGAAACAGTATATTAATTAAATACGAGATGTTATATTTGCATATGCAAAATATGATATTATAAATATTATTGGATAGTGCATTATATTTGTCTTTCACAATAATAAAATTTTACTATATATTTTTCTTTATTTCTTTTTAACTTGATACATATTGACCCAACACAAATTCTAAAAAAATATCCATTAGAAATTTATTTTATAAATTAAATTTATTAATTTTGTAATTTAAAATTTATAGTTAAGTTAAATATTAGTATTTCTATATAAGAAAAAAATAATTTTAAATTTTAAATTTACTAAAATAAATAAATAAAAATATTAATTTTCTATATAAAATTCAATTAAAATAATAAAATTGATTTACTTTAAATATTTAGTTGCAATTAATTAAGATAATTTTTTTATTTTGGCATGATTTATGGTGCACCGATAAAATTTTGAGAGTTGAATTGAACTTTTATCTATTTTTTAAAAGTATTTTAACTTGTTAATTATTGTGATTTATAATAATTTTTACATAATTATCAAATAATATATTTACTCCTTGTGTCTCAATTTATGTGGCTTCGGTACAATTTTGAGAATCAACTAAAATTTTTATATATCTTTTAAATATTTTAAGTTGTTAATTATTATAATTTGCAGTACTTTTTCTTTTATCTCAATTTATGTGGCATTGCTAAAATAATGAGAGTCAATAAAATTTCTATATGTCTTTTAAATATTTTAAGTTATTAATTATTGTGATTTGTGGTAACAAATTAGTTTTGACAATGATAGCCAATTAAATAAGTAAAAAAAAATTACTCCCAATATGTAGTTATAGTTAATTTATATTAATTAATAAAATATATTAAATATTTAAATTATTATGATGAAAAATAAAATTATTATATATTAGGATATGATATGTAATTAAGTAGGAGTGGAGAGGTTTTTTGGTAATTGCATGAGAGGTGGTCTGTGACTCTATTTTTCTCCTTTCATGTGTGCATGAGAGGTGAAACATTCAACTATAACATCAGTAATCTGCATTCAAATATAATATTACTATAAATGGGATTTTCATGTATAATCATGTTTACAACTTTGGTAGAATCAGAGTTGATTTGTATAGGGTGGAGTCCAAACGAAACTGCTAGCTTGAGTCCTTCCAGGATGGCTAGGAATTCAGTTTGGATGGGGGAGGTATTGTGAAGGGTCTTGATGTACCCAAGGGTCTGTTCCCCTTGGTGGTTTCTAAAGACCCCCTATCCTTCTTTGCTTAGTGTGCTGGTTTATGCTTCTATTAGTGTTCAACTTGTAGGTTCCAAGTGGGGGAGAGGGGTTCCCATTTCAGGTTTAGGATGGTGGTGAAGCTGGGGATGGAGGTGTGATTCCATTTGTGTTCAACTTGTAGGTTCCCAGCGGGAGGGTGGGGGAGGGGTTGTTTCCATTTCAGGTTTAGGATGATGGTGAAGCTGGGGGTGGAGGTATGATTGTGATTGTAAGTCTTGAAGTGGAATTCAGTAGCTAAGTGGATAGCTGTGTGGTGGTCAATTAGGAGTTTCTTGATATTGAAGAGGTTATTATTCCTGTTAAGCCAAATACTCCAAAGAGCTAATCCTCAATTTTGCCTTAAGGTGGGTCAACTAGCCCACTTCTAAATCCCAAAAATACATTCTAAGTCAATTTCACCGCCTAAGCTATGGTATCTAAATCAAATCTTAGATGTATATTAAGCCACCATAAACCCTAAGGTAGATATTCTACTCAAGCACTTACTAAGTCCAATGAAACTAAGGCAACCTTCTCTAATATAAGCAACTAAGGCCAATTTACTCCAAGTAGGAGAAACTAGAGTATTTCACCTAAGGTTGAATATTATAAGGATTCTCATGCTAAACATGAGTGATGAAGTCTGTTCCACCTAAGATAGAGTGGATCAAGTCAAGTTTTCCACCTGTAAGATTCATATAGCCTAATTAGTCCAATTAACCCAAGTCTAGCATCTCATCAATCTAATACTTAAAACCCTACCCAATCTAGAAAAATATCATAATTATACTATAACATAGCTCAATCTAACAAGGAATAATCCTAGCCTACCTCAAATTTGATGTCCCAACACAACCATCTATTGAAAAGACTATCTTTGATGTAGGTCCAAGTGGTGAGCTAGTTAGCAGTGTTGAGATGATTATAGTCAAAAGAGTGGAAAAGATGCTTTGGTTAGCTAACCCTGCAAAAAGTGGAGGTATTTATGCAGTGGAAGAAGAGATGGTTGATGACTTCCTCTTAGGTGTCACAAAAGTGGCATTGTCCATTGGTAGTTACCCTTATGTGATGTATATATATCCTAGTTCGGATTCCATTGTGATGAAGCAGCTAAATGAAAGTTTGATTTTGTTGGGGATTTTTAGTCTTAAAATCCAGTGAAAGTTTGGTCTAGTAGTGGTTGGGGTAGGCTTATGGGATTCAATCATTGCTTGATAGGTTCTTTACCAGTACAGCTTATCATTAAGAGTACTATTGTGAGGGGATGAAGAAGCTTTGGATGGTGTGGGAAAGGTCAGGAGGGAGAGCGGGGGAAAGGCTCTGCAGGTTCTAGTTTCCATTAGAGTAGATGTTATCTACCCTTAACTGATTTTCTCCTTTGTTTAAAGGACCCTGGATGTAGCTTTTGATGAGGTCATGGTTGGGGATCAACTTGTCATTTAAAAATTTGATTTCATTCCCTTTATGATATTTAGGCAAGATTGAATTACTTTTTAGCTATAAAAATAGTTTAGTGAATTTTGAGATACTTTTAATTATAGCATTAAAATGAACGTTCAGTGACTATTTAGGATATCAACTGTTTATGTGTGCGATTATGGTGGACATTTGGTTGGTTCGATTCGATTTTTTGGTTTTTGATTTAGCAAAAATGACAATCAAAATCAAACTGAAATAAAAATAATTTATTTGGATTTTTGCAAAATCGATTTGTTTTTTTTTCAGTTTGTTTTTTCGATTTTGAAGATAAAATGTAACACCCCGTATTTTCGTGCTAGAATTCTAACCGTTGTTCCTTCATGTGTAAGCTCTAATACAAATTATTCCTATGTGGATATGAGTTTCATGATCATTATACTAGTGTGGACTTCATGTGGCTCGCATGGTTTATGTCGGTTAAGAGAACCTCCCTACTAGTAAAGAAAAGTTTTTTAAAGAATTTCCTAATAGAAAAAAAATAACACAAATTTTTTTAGAAAAACTAAGTGTAAAGGCTCACAAGTTTTACTCAAATTATGTTTTAAAGAAAGATAGTAGCTTCAGATTTCAGCTTTCAGAATTCGGATTTTAGAGCTAGTCCTTTCTACACTTAAATAACGTGATTTAAAGAGGGAATACAAATACAACTTTTAGAACTAAATATTGTGACTCACTAAATTTATGAAGTATGATTTGTTTCTATTACTTCAGACTTCGGTATTTTAATTATTCCAGCTTATGTGAGTCATTTACATTTAGCATGCATTGTTTTACAAATTATGATGATCAGATAGTGTTTTACTTATGTATTTCACCCCCATATACTCAGTACATACTCAAAGTAATGATCCACATATTTGTCTATGTGCTACATTGTCTCATAATGTAGGTACAAGTTTTAGTATACACATTCAGATAGTTGCAGATTCCAGCCAGAAAGATGATGAGTCCTCCTACTTTGGGGACTCCAGTCAGATTTATTTATGTTCTTTACTTTCTTATTCATATGTACTGATTAGTATAGTTGGGGTCGCGTCCTAACTATCCATGGTCAGTATAGTAGAGGCTTCACAGATGTCAGTTAGAGTCGGTTATATAAATTTCAGTCCCTCTTTTTAGACTTTATCAGAATATAAAAGTTGTATCAATATTGTATTTTACAGATTCCATCATTTTTATATTTTCGCATAGTAAACTCAGTCATTTTATACATATCTATTCAGTTGCTTATGAGTTATATAAGAAGAAGGGTTAGCTTGGGATCACTTATGGTTCCAAGCACCGTATAACGTCTTGGTTCCATTTTTAGGGCGTTACAAACTTGGTATCAGAGCCAGGTTTCAAGTGTCCTAGGGTGTCTGTGAAGCCGTGTCTAGTAGATTCTTGTTAAATGGTACTCCAGGAGCCCTCTAGTGTGTTGTAAGTCCCTCAATTTAAAGTGATGTTCTCATTCTTATGAGTCATTTAGTTAAGACAGATTAAGATATGTATTCAGATTCCTCATTAGCCTTTCAATACGAATAGTACTCATTAGAGGAGATAGTGTGAATATAGATTGCTGAATAGAGTTTATATTCACGAGATATTGAAACCTAGAGTGTTATGATTCATAAGTAGTTGAACCTTCTTATAGTTGGGAGTATAGGTTTAGAAGTGTAATGACAAGAAAGGTGGTAAGGGCGATTTATTGAATATATATATAGCTGAATTTTTGCATATGATTGAGTTAGTAATGAAGTGATATGTCCTTGTGTGTTAGTTTAGTGGAAGGTAGAGAAGGAGCTATTAGTTAAGGTGAATTGTTGTTTGCTTGAAGTATGAAAAGAGTTATTGATGGTAATTGTTGTGTTAGAAAAGTATGGGTTATTGATGAAAATATTGGGTGGTTGATTATTATGAATTTAGGCTTATAGAGATGGGTGAATAGTCGTAATATTTAGAAGGAGGATGCATTATTAGATTTTAGTAAGGTATGTCTTAGGATTATGATCGATTGTCATTGTTATGGGGTTCTAGTGTACTAGTGTTTCTTGATGATTTATTTTATAGCTTCCAAATGAGAATTGTATGTGAGGTTGGGTTGTAAATCATGTTTAGCACTAGACATTAAGTTTGAACAATTGATGGTCATGAAGGTGGATGTGATGATTTCTTGGTTAATGATATTAGTTATATGGAAATGTTCTAGTAGGCTTGAACAGTGTGTGCAAGAGTTTGAGTCCATTTGGATTCATAATTAAGTATGATGTTGTATGCATGATGTAGAAGTATGCCCAAGGTGCTATGGGGTTGTGGTATTTTCTATTGCTATTACATGTTATGTGTGACTAGTAGTACCGTTGAGTTACTAGGTGGAGAAAGACTAGTTAGATGGTATGTGGTGTTCTAAGTAGCCAAGTTAAGGAGTTTTGATTGGTAGTATTGAGACTTTTGATATGATCTATATTCTCATGTTCTAGAGATATAAGTTTGGAGATGCGATATTCGTAGACTGTGACGGAAGTAGTATGGTTAATTAAAGGTTTGGTGATATCCATGTTAAGTATTGGAATCTAAGTTTGAGTTTTTGAAGGTTGAGCTAATAAAAATAAGAGTTAAAGCACTAGATGGTGTGCACTTCGACTCTGGGGATATTGATGAAGATTCAAAGTTAGTAAGTGTTCAAGTATTATATGATGACTATTGGGGCTATAGAAAGCTAGAGTATATCTCAGAGGGTAGTATTAGCAGTAGGTTTTCCACTTCCAGGTGTACTCTTTCAGGTTAAGTTCTATTATTTACGTGTATTTTTATACCCCA